>NC_025685.1:10295991-10311614 GCF_000633955.1 Camelina sativa | reverse complement strand
ATATATATATATATATATATATATATACTCCGTCGAAAAAGTCTCAAACCTGGATAGTGGATTCTGACAACTGTCCTATTCCACAGTTTACAATTTAGTTGCATTAAAATCTACAAGTTCTCGAAATGTTCCGTGTAATTTGTTGTCTCGTTGGTCCCCAACCTTCGGTTGGCGAAAATTTAGAGAAGTGTTTATGACTTGTGAGCTTGCACGACCTACCTAACGCATACTACGTTCACATGTCTATATATGTTACATTAATATGTTCACCAGATTTTAAAAAGAAACATCGCAATTAGATTTTGACCTGGTTAATTATGCTGAGGCAAGCATGACACATCAATTTGTGGTTGGAAAAATTGTCAAGTTCGGTGGTATTGCTACGGTCCCTTCCTTTTTTTGTATATATATATTTTGTAATTAAGAATTACGTTGGACTGAAAAAATTTGCTATGTGGGTTAAAACTAGGTGAATTGAAAACTTACGTTAAGCTACTTTTATAACAACTCTTAACTATAAAAGTAGCTTAACGTAATCTTAAACAAAACTATTCAAAAACTCTTTCTGTCAACGATTAATATGTGATATAGCATGACATTATTTTTTTTGTTTAATAATAGAGATACAACTTCAGATCAGATCCGTTTACTATGGTTATATTGATTCCATTTACACTTCTTTTTATAGTTAAATTGTTAGTGATGAATAGCCAAATCATTACAGTGCATAAAGATATTTATTTTAGAAATATATTATAATCTCACACCCAAGCAACCGTGACAAGACAAAACGTACACATGATAAAAGAACGACCCACCTATGTGGTTGAATTTATTTATCAATATAGTTTACATAATTATATGACATACAGTATACCGTGTTATGACAGAACATCTAAGATAATAATTACGACACCAATAAAAATAAAAATTTCAAAACCTCACTTACACATTGCAAATGCTCCGGCGCATAAATCGCTCCTCTCATGTGCTCTCTCTCTCTCTTTCTGTCTCCTTCTCGATTGTATATATATACCAATACAACCCTCACCATCTCATGTCTCTAATATTTATCTTATATCATACACATTTGACATATCAATGGGAAATTGCCTTGACAATGGCCTCGCTGGAGAAGAGGTAGACGATCTAATTGAGCCTGAGCCGCCGGTTAAGTTATTGGAAGAAGGCAAAGCGAGTATCAGTGGGAAAGAAGAAAGTGAAAGATCAACGGAAGGATCAGAATCTAAGGTGGTAAGGATAAAAGTTACGGTGACAAAAGAAGAACTTAGACAAATCTTGGGTCACAAGAAAGGTATCAACTCCATTCAACACTTAGTTCATGTTCTCAAAGATAGTGGCAGAAACATCTCCAGGGCTGATGAAGAAGAGGAACCAAGTGATGAAAATTGGAGGCCTTCGTTAGAAAGCATTCCAGAGAGTGAGAATCATTATTGAAATTTATCATACATTTAACTAATAATCCAATTTCTCCAGTACTTTTTGACTTTTTTTTTCCAAGATGACTTTTTATTTTGTTGTCTGATTGGTACTTTTTAACCAATGTTGTCTCATAAACATTTTGGTTTTTTCTTTTCTCCTTTTTAGTTTTCTTATATTGTCTGTTTCTTCCCGACGATATTTGGTGGTGCTTTGTGTTTTTGTTAGAGCACTAATTAGCTATTACATGTCATTGTGTGCTGTATTTTGTAAAAGTATAATAGATATTATGTGGTTGAAAAATCAGAATCTTTTATATATGTACAACGGCATGTTGATTTTTTTTTCCTTTTTCAAAATTTTCGCGTAAGGACACAATGGCCTATCACAAAATCACTACACTACATGTCATAGTCATATATTAAAGTGTTTCTTTCTTCGAATCCGCATTTAGAACAACGTAACTTGCGAGTGATAGTACCAATGTAGGTAAAATCATAACTCATAAGAGCTTCACTATCTTCACTACAATACTGATTACAACATGAGTGTTTAAGTTGACTGGACCATATTCCATATTATATATATGTGAACATAAAGAAAAGCTCTATAACATTCAAGCTTGTTACGACCAGCACCTATAAAAGTTATAGATAAAGATACAGTCATGCAGATATAATTATAGGCTCATACTCATCTAACCTTCAAAAGAAACTAGCGGATCAAACTAAGCGAGAAACCTGAAAGGCCCATTTTTGAATAACAGACAAAATGGGCTGCTTAAGTGAACCTATGATTAATATAGTATTTTTTTTTCCCCTTCTACAACCAGTTTGAGTTTGTAAGTTAAGTTACAAACCATTCTAATTTTGATATAAAGACTAGCTAGAGCAGAAACTTTGAGAGTTAGACTTAAACATACTCAAAATCGTTCAAGATAATGATATGATCATTTAAATACTTTGTATGAACCTATGCACATATACCGTATGTATGACTTTTCGTATACGTTTTAAATGTATATACAGTGGCGGAGCTAGGAATTCAATTCATCAAAGTGAAAATATAATTTAAGAAGTTATATTGTGTTATTAATTTTTTTTATAAGGGTCAATTTTGCTATTTTATCATGGTCAATTTGATTTTTTTCCTAAAAATTCAACTAAATTTAAAATTTCACCAGGGTCAATTGACCCATATGCTTCTACCGTAGCTCCGCTCATGTGCATATATATCATGTCTATTTCGACGTTTATAATTTATAAATATTTTATATACGGTAATTGAACAATAACTATACTTTGTATATATATGCATTTAAACGTATACAAAAGTCATACGAAACGATGTTTGTATACGTTAATTTAATATATATATATATATATACCGTACAGTAAGTATATGTAAAATACTTGTATGTACAGTATCTACGTACGTACATACACCGTATACACATGATCAAAATTTCCGTAAGAATCTTAACGTGTCAATGTTCTATTATAAATTATCACAAGCCGAACACATATATACGTATTTATTATAGTAGACAATTGGAACATGAGTTTCACGTTACTTAACCAAACATGCTAGGATAATAACAAATAAATAAATAAATAAAATGAAGTTTCAATAAAAATCTCTTTCCATGATTATTTCGTATTAGACAATTTGTTCACGCAATCTCTAGGCTTTTGCTGACCACAACTCTTCTGGTAACCGATGCAATGCACATGCATGTACGTTTATCATATATAGATGTAGACAATATATGTATACTGTCAAAATTGTAGGTAGGATTTAGAAAAGATAATACATAAATGCGACGTATTTCAAGGTTAACAAAATATGAATACGTTAAGTCATTAGATATCTAGTTGTCAAAGTGACTGTGAATTGTCTTGTGTGTGTCTCCATGCAGATTAAAAGAATTTGATAGAAGTACCTTTTCAATGGAAACTATAAGTAACTTAATTATATTTCTATTTTTCTGCAAAATTATTCTTTCTATTTCTATAATTGGAAAATCTTTTTGATGATAATGTGTTGTCATTAGTTCGAAATTATGAATCTTCTAAGTTTATTGCGATAGTTGTTGTTTGTTTTTTTACGCCTCGTAGTTGTTTTGTTTGGTTTATGGCAATTTTACCAAGTCTATTCTCATATCATTACGGTTACATGGTGAATTTGAAAATTGATTGAAACTTACATATAGTTTTATACTAATACAACAATAATTAAATTTAATAAAATCTTGTAAAAAATACGCTTGTGAGTTGTTTGTAGAATAGAGTTTTAAATTTATTTATTCGTACAGTTTCTAAATTTACTGAATTTTGTTTGAGCTTAATCTTATAACTCGATCGTTATTACATTTCTGCTAGAAAGCTTAAATGTTTATTTTGGGAGGACCGTATACAATGAATATGGAGTGAGAAAGGTTTATCGTTTAGAAACCAAGCAAGATTTTTATATATCAACATGCATGGAGATAAAAAGAGTGGGGTATGTGGTACAGTATATCATTCAAGATTTTCTTATCGTCCCATTATTGTTTTGGCCTTCTTAATTTCATTTTGGAATGACATGTGTGACACATCCAAAGTTGGCAAAGATTCCCAAACAATCACACTTTTGGTTTGTTTTGGTATTTATCTCAAGTTGATGATGAATTCTCTCGGATTCTATTTGTACAGTAAAAAACACTTATCTTTATCTTTTTTTTTGGGATAGTTAAAAATGTTTTTGTACGTTAGTATGTCAATTCGGTTTGTTGGGTAGAGTACGGGACAATTGATCACATGTATTTTGAGGTGATTTTAGATATTAAATCATTTTCGAGTGCCAATATTTTGTAAATCTTGTTTGATTTTATGTCGACGATAGATGTGAAACTTATAATATGTCTTTTCAATGTGATGTCTATAAATAATATATTTTGATATTATCTCTCTAGATTGGATCATACATTTATATGAATCCGCTCGATTAATCAAAGTTTTGTTAGGATTTTACTACTTTGTGAAGATTCATGACTTTTTAATTCAAACCGATGGGAATGATTAATATCTTATATATATATATATATATATATATACCTTATCTTATATAGTTGGTATGACATTAATTTCCAACAAACATATCTTATATATGATTTTTTTTTCTCAAACATACAAGAAAATCTTAGAATCGTTAGTATATTATACTCTAGAGTTAATATAACATATCCGATTATATCATACGACTACGTGTTAAATTTGTTATGGCCGGACTATGTTCTGTGTGAGTAGTGGGATTGTCCCACATAAGCTTAATAATTGCACATAAACTATATCATTAATAATTCTTGATTAGAATCACTAACCTTTTCCAAAAGGTTGGAGAAAATATCTCTTCTTTGGAAAGACCAAACACTAAATCATCTCAATTACTTGACCAACCCAATAAAACTAGGATCGGATACCATAAAACGTAACTAAAAAACATTACAATACTTTTAAGTTCTAAAAAATCTATAAAGAATATTGAACAAACAATTCATTGTATCCAGTGTCAGTATGGTTCACTTATCAGTTGAACAAAGATTTGTTTTTATCCTTCTTTGTTATTTTTTTCTGGGGCAAACTACTTTTTGGTTTATAGAAATAATTAAGCTTGAAAACTATTTAACTTTAAGAATTATTAGTATTGACGTGGATACATTAATAATTTAGTAGGATCGAGAAAGAATTATTGTAATGTATGGTGAAAATATATAATCATGACGTCCACAAAGAGAAAATGCAACTTGTAGTAGAGGGAACCTTAAACTCAACTTTACCTTAACCATTGGAGGCAAAACTATATTATAAGTTTTACTTTTAAAATGTATTTGCTTCTTCTTTTGACTTATGTTGCTTACATCATTAACTCAAGTAGGGGGATCAATTCGTTAACATGTACAGCTTTTTAAAATCAGTAGACTAGAGATCTCTCTAAGTAAATATCTTCCTCCATTTGGGGGATTTTTTTACATGTTAATTAATTCACCTTTTATTGGGTCACTTTCGAATATAATTGTTGGTTACCTTATAAAGGCAAAAAACCTATGTTTTTACTTTACACATCTCAGCTTCAATGCACAATTCTTACGTATCACCTGAAATTTGTACTATTTCTCAAAAGTTAAAGCATAACTTCTTAAGCATCAGCTTATTATAGACCATTACAAAACCGTAGACACTGAAAAACTAAGTCCATTGTTTGCCGACTTCCTATGGGTTAGGGACCTTGTGATCAGCACAAAACCGGTCTAGCCCGACGACACGAATTATTGAGTCCGATCCTGATTCAATCATGTCATATTAAACTAGATATTGGTAAAAAATACATAATCCCATTTTAATAAAGCACACACCTTAAGGCCATGATCATGAGTGTTTGATCGCACCACAAGAATTCTTATAAATATTTGTTAATCAGTCGGTAATACAAATATACTCACTAAAGAACAATTCTCACTAATGATTGAAACATGAATTTGAAACATGTGATATCGAAATGAAATGATAGCACTAACTATATTTAATGTTAAACAAGTCACAATAATGTCCCAAATATTAAAGAACATGCATATTCAGTAAAATTTGGCCACGTGACCGATCAGTAGATGTAGATCAAACAACTATCTGGCACACATGATAATAGAGACAAAGATTTCAATATGTTTCTAAAGTGTAAAACCATAAAAACAAAATAACAATTGTAATGGTAAGTACAAGTAAAAGAATATTTGGATGTGTGGTAAGCGATTTGTTGAAGGAGAAGAGGACATGGGAAATTACAAACAAGCTACACACTTACACAGTATACACACACAATAAAAGAAAAAAATATTTGCAGCCACACGTAAAAGGGAATAAAAAGACAAAAAAGATGAGTAATGGACATGGGGAATTACAAAGAAGCAGAAAACCTTGCAACCACATGAAATAAACTAATGTCTTTGTCATAAGATAATGAAATCACACCACTGTTGTCTAAATATTTGTTTTAGATCTCATCTGATCATATATATCGTCAATGAAGCAACCACAGAAGAAAAGCAAAGCTACATTTTTATATATAAAGACCCATCAATCAAGTCCCCATCTCTCTTCACATGCCCATTTGAGTCGTATCTCTTCTCATTTCTTCTTTTGTTTTGTTGGAGTTAGATAAAATCAAAGGACTAATTAAAGTGTCAAAACCCTTATCGCTATAACCTCCTCAAAGCCATCTCTATAACTCCTCACACTTCTCTACCTTCTTCTCTCAAAGTCTAACTGCTAAAAAAAAAAATGGTGAGTTTAAAAAGTTCTTTTTCTCTGTTTTTTTTATTGGCTCTGTTTTCTCTGTTCTTAATGGTTTTTCTTGTCTGTTAAGGTTCATGTGTCATCTCATGGAGCGAAAGATGGCTCAGAGGAAGCCGTCGACTACCGTGGAAATCCACCGGATAAATCCAAAACCGGTGGATGGTTAGGTGCCGGTTTAATCTTAGGTGAAGTTTCCACAAACTTCATAGTATTACACAAAAGGTTTCTAAGCTCCTCTGTTTCTAACACTCCTCTGTTTCTTGTTAATGTGTAGGGAGTGAGCTATCGGAGAGAATATGCGTGATGGGTATCTCAATGAACCTAGTGACGTACCTTGTCGGAGATTTACACATCTCATCAGCTAAATCAGCGACCATAGTTACCAATTTCATGGGAACTCTTAATCTCTTAGGACTTCTTGGTGGTTTCTTGGCTGATGCTAAACTCGGTCGTTACAAGATGGTTGCAATCTCAGCCTCTGTTACAGCTCTGGTTAGCTCCTTAAACTATGTCTTTGTACAGCTCTGCATGGCTCGAGAGTTTTTAGTTCTGACTCTTTGTTTCTGTGAAATCAGGGAGTGTTGCTATTGACGGTGGCTACAACCATCTCGAGCATGAGACCACCACCATGTGACGATTTCAGGAGACTTCACCATCAGTGTGTGGAAGCAAACGGACACCAGTTAGCTCTTCTCTACGTTGCTCTCTACACCATAGCTTTAGGTGGAGGAGGAATCAAATCCAACGTCTCCGGTTTCGGGTCTGACCAGTTCGACACGAGTGACCCCAAGGAAGAGAAACAGATGATTTTTTTCTTCAACAGATTCTATTTCTCCATCAGCGTAGGCTCTCTCTTCGCCGTGATTGTTCTCGTTTACGTTCAGGACAACGTCGGGAGAGGATGGGGTTACGGAATCTCAGCCGCGACTATGGTGGTTGCAGCTATTGTTTTGCTCTGCGGAACGAGATGGTACCGTTTCAAGAAACCTAAAGGAAGCCCTTTTACAACAATATGGAGGGTTGGTTTCTTGGCGTGGAAGAAAAGAAAGGAGAGTTACCCTGCGCATCCAAGTCTTCTGAACGGTTTTGACAACACCACGGTTCCACACACAGAGAGGCTAAAGTGTTTAGACAAAGCCGCGATTCTTAAGAACGAGAGCTCTCCTAGTTCAAAGGATTTTGAAGAGAAGGATCCGTGGATCGTTTCGACAGTTACACAAGTTGAAGAAGTGAAGCTCGTGATGAAATTGGTTCCGATTTGGGCAACGAACATTCTCTTCTGGACGATTTACTCCCAAATGACAACTTTCACGGTGGAACAAGCGACGTTTATGGACCGTAAACTCGGTTCTTTCATTGTTCCGGCTGGCTCCTACTCTGCTTTTCTCATACTCACAATTCTCCTCTTCACTTCCCTTAACGAGAGAGTCTTTGTTCCTTTAACAAGAAAGCTCACTAAAAAGCCTCAAGGGATAACCAGCCTCCAAAGAATCGGAGTAGGGCTTGTGTTCTCAATGGGAGCAATGGCAGTAGCCGCGGTTATAGAGAATGCTAGACGGGAGGCAGCGGTTTCAAGCAATACGAAAATAAGCGCGTTTTGGTTGATTCCTCAGTATTTCTTGGTCGGCGCGGGTGAGGCCTTTGCTTACGTTGGACAGCTTGAGTTCTTCATAAGAGAAGCACCAGAGAGGATGAAATCAATGAGCACCGGATTTTTTCTCAGCACGATTTCGATGGGGTTCTTCGTGAGTAGCTTGCTTGTTTCGCTTGTTGATAAGGTCACACACAAAATCTGGCTAAGAAGCAACCTCAACAAGGCGAGATTGAACTACTTCTACTGGTTACTTGTTGTCTTGGGAGCATTGAACTTCTTGATTTTTCTTGTGTTTGCCATGAAACATCAGTATAAAGCTGATGTGATTAGTGTTGGGGTTGATGATGATTCAGTTGAGAAGGAGAAGACGAAGAAAGAAAGCTCTGAGTTTGAGCTTAAGGACATTCCTTGAAACCAAACTTGAAAAAGAAGAAAGAGAGAGAGCTCTGCTTTGTTTATTGCTTTGAAGATTTCATCTTGTTTTGTTTTTGTATTTAGTATTATTGTGTGTATGAAATAGAAAGATTACTATATTGGTTTGAATTGTATTTTTTTGTAACATTTAAAAACAATTAAGTTACTATATATATGTGTTTTTTTTGTTTTTGTTGCTCTTTCAAGAACTCTATACTGAAGTTATAAACAAATTAAAAGTTTTTACAGAGGCGAGTCTGAGAAGAAACGTTTTCTTGCGATGGACGATAACTCATCGGAGACGGAGAGATTGATCAGCTCCTTCGTTGAGGTCACATCTTCATCGAGAGAAGTAGCTATATCTGTTCTTGAAACTCATCAATGGAATCTTAACGCTGCTGTTTCAAGCTTCACTAAGAACGAGGTTACTACCGCCGAGCCAAATATATCAAACTCTAACGATAAAAAGCTCCTCCGTCGTAACCTAACTCCGTTTCCGAATCTTCGAATCAATATCCCTTTTTCTTCTTTCTCTCCGTTTGATGGCTCTTCCGATTACACTCCGTCGCGTTCACGGTTACGTTTACTATCACCGTCGCCACCGAGATTTTATCTACAGTCAAAACGCGCAGCAGCTAATCCATTCGGGAGACAGACAGTTAACAGCCGTCAAGACGCCGGTGATATTTCCGGCGGAACTGGTACTGATTCCGATGAAGCGCTGGAGAACCACGGCGGAGAAGATAATAGGTTTAGTGTTTTCCTCAATCTTGATGGGTACTTGGCCTCTGTTTTGTAAACAGAGCTTGGTTTAGATTAATGTTTTAGTGATGTGCTTGTGCAAGATCCATCAGAATGGTTAAAGATGTTCATGTGATTTTTAACAGGTATATAGAAAGATCTGAGGAGTCATCAAGATCAATGTCTGGAGAAACTGTATCAGATGAGTTTGAAGAAGAGCCTCAAGAAGTGGTCACGCACATTGTAACAAGCTGGAGAAACGGTTTCACCGTCGATGATAGTTCGTTAAAGACGTTGGATGATCCAGAAAATGCAACCTTTCTTCAGGTTAAGTATGATTGATTACAAAGGTATTGTTCTTTCTCTATAGTTGTTTCACTTTGGTTAACGTTATGTTCCATGTCAATGCTAGGCCATATCAAGGTTGGAGTCTCCACGTGAACTCGGTCAAGTCCGTGGTCAATTCAAACTCATTAGGCGTGAAGAAGAAAATTTCACTGTATATGTCTCCTTCCCTTTCTGTAATGTTTTTTTTTCTTTCTTACTTCTCTGATCCAAATGAGAAGCTCTTGTTCTCATATCTTAACAGAAGGAATCACAAGCCGGAGGAACTCTAGCGGGATCAGACTCTGCTTCAACTGCGCCACCAGCTTTAGCTGCCTCACCATCAATGAGGTTATTGACATGAACAATGTGCTTTTCTGAAGGAGACGAATCCTTTTTTAATCTAAACACTGAAGAATTGTGCTATTCACAAATCCATGATACTGCAAGGATCTTGTGAATTGGATTAGTATGTTGATGGTTTTTGCAAGTCACAAGGCATCAATCTTGCTTAGTAGTCTTGTGTTTAGAAAAAAAAAGGTTTTTGAATGTATGTGGTAGCTTTAGTGGGATGCTAAAGATGTCCTGATGCGATTTTCGACAGAGCTAAGGAATCAGCTATAGAAAGACCTGAGCAGTCACCAAGATTGATGTCTGAAGAAACGGTTTCAGCTGAGGTTCAAGAAGAACAACAACAAGACGAGCCATATGAAGTGTTCATGTACATTGTAACTATATGGAAGAACGGTTTCACTGTGGATGATAGTCCGTTAAAGAGTTTGGATGACCCTGATAATGCAGCCTTTCTTGAGGTTACTAATTCAAAACCTTCATGCCATTTCAGTCTTTCTCTGTACTTTGTTGATTCACTATGATAACATAAATGTTCCATGTCGATGATGCCAGAGGATAACAAGGTTGGAGTCCCCACGTCTACTCGATCCAGTTCGTGTTCAAGTCGAACTCATCAGGCGTGAAGAAGAAGACTTCAATGTAAATTAATTTCATTCCCTCTCTCTCTAATGTTTTGATTCAAATTAGGTAGTACAGTAAAGTGAAACCTCTTGTTCTTGTATCTTATATCAAACAGGAACAGAATACAGCTCTTGCAGGATCAGAATCTGTCTTTACTGAGAGTCTGAGTCACAAGCTTTAGCCGCCTCACCATCACCATCCGAGGCTTCATAGACGCTTCTAGACCAGATGGTTCGGAAGAATACCAATTATCCATTGAGAAAGCTGGCATCGCCAACTCTGTCCTCATCCAAAATCTCTAGCTTTTTTGGTCTAACGTAAAAAAAGAAACGACTTTTATTACATTTGGTTAAATATCATTGAAACATTTGTTTTTTTCTTTTTTGTGGTTGTCTTTTAGCTAATTCTTGAAGTCTTTGACCCAAATCTTTTGACTTGAATAATTTGCTGAATGTATGTATAAAATGAGAATGGTGCAACTTAACGAATTGACCACATACTAGTTGACGACCATAGACATAAAACGTTTACTTTTTGGGGGTTGTTCTTTTGACTCACCTGCCCATTCTGTCAAACCGTGCGTGTCCCATCTTTGTTGATTTTTTTTTTTTCTGTTCTGAAAAACAAAAGAAACCATAAAAAAAGAAGAAAATATCTGGATGTGTTGTTATTCAGGTTTGTTCGATTCAGAGATAAGTGTTACAGTGTAAAATCCGTGGAGAGATAGAGAGATACAGACAAGGATAAGGGAAGAGAAGTAACGATTACTATCTCTCTTCTATATTTGTTCGTTATTACAACCTTTTTAAAATCTCATCTCTTTTTTCTTACCTTTTCTTTTTCTTTTGGGGGTTTTTTTTTTCCTCTTACCTTTCTCCTCTCTCTCGCTCAATTTGGGTGAGAAAGGAGCGGTCTTTTGTTATTCCAGGCTTTATCCCCAAAGATTGCGAACCAAAGCTTGTATCTTTTTTTTTTTTTACTTTCTGGGGTTGTGTAGATCTCTCCTTTGTTAACTCATCTGCAAAAATGTAAGCTCTTCTCTTCTTAATTCGTTTCTTTTATCTCTTCAGATTCATTTGCTTGATCTGTATCTCTGATATGGTTTATTCCGTCGTCGTGTAATTTTGGGTTCAGGGTTGAGGCTTGTTCGATGTACTGAAAATTAGGTTTTTTCTTTTGTTCATTTTCATTCAGAAGCGAATCTGGTTATGTGTTTAGAGAATAAAGTGCGAGACTTTGACTTAGTCAGAGCTTGTTAGGAGTGAGTATTGTTAAGGGTTTGTGCCAAATATGATCAAACAGATATTTGGGAAATTGCCTAGAAAGCCTTCGAAATCTTTGCAAAATGAGTCTAATGGTGAAGGAGGGGTTAACTCTTACTATGCTCCCAATTCCAGTAGTAGTAGTACTAGTACTGTCTCGAAACCTCCTTCAAAAACGTCAGCTTCTGGTTCACGTGTAGCTAATGGAACTCTTGCTCCTACCTCATTGAGCTCTAACAAGGCTAATCAAGGGAAGAAACCATTGGGAGGAGATGCTGTTAGCGGGGTTTATGAGTCTTTGCCTAGCTTTAGAGATGTTCCCATGTCTGAGAAACCGAATCTCTTTATCGGGAAGTTGAGTATGTGCTGTGTTGTCTTTGATTTTAGTGATCCTTCAAAGAACCTTAAAGAGAAAGAGATTAAACGGCAGACATTGCTCGAGCTCGTTGACTATATTGCATCGGTTGGTGTGAAGTTTAATGATGTTGCGATGCAAGAACTCACAAAGATGGTAGCGGTGAATCTGTTTAGAACGTTTCCTTCTGCGAATCACGAGAGTAAAATTCTTGAAATGCATGATATGGATGACGAGGAGCCTTCGATGGAACCAGCTTGGCCTCATATTCAAGTTGTGTATGAGATTCTGCTTAGATTCGTGGCTTCTCCCATGACAGACGCAAAGCTTGCAAAGAGATATATTGACCATTCCTTTGTCTTGAAGCTGTTGGACTTGTTTGATTCCGAGGATCAAAGAGAGAGGGAATATTTAAAAACCATTCTGCATCGGGTGTATGGGAAGTTCATGGTGCATCGACCTTATATCAGAAAGTCTATTAACAATATCTTCTACAGACTCATATCCGAGACTGAAAAGCATAATGGTATTGCAGAGTTGCTAGAGATTCTTGGAAGTATAATTAATGGTTTTGCTTTGCCTTTAAAAGAAGAGCACAAGCTCTTCCTTTTGCGAGCTTTGATACCTCTGCACAAGCCTAAATGTTCATCGGTCTATCACCAACAGCTTTCTTATTGTATAGTTCAGTTTGTAGAGAAGGACATCAAGCTCGCTGATACCGTTATTAGAGGCCTTCTAAAATATTGGCCTGTGACTAACAGCTCAAAGGAAGTTTTGTTTCTTGGAGAATTAGAAGAAGTCTTGGAAGCAACTCAAGCTGCTGAGTTTCAGCGCTGTATGGTCCCTTTATTTCGACAAATTGCTCGATGTCTCAACAGTTCACATTTTCAGGTTCGAGTCTTTTTGGTTTATCACACAGGTCTTTTTGGTTTTTGGTTTACCTATATGAAATTGTAGTTCTGTTTTTAACACAGGTCGCTGAAAGAGCATTGTTTCTATGGAACAATGATCACATAAGAAACCTAATCACACAGAACCATAAAGTGATAATGCCAATAGTCTTCCCAGCTCTTGAGAGAAACACGCGTGGACACTGGAACCCAGCAGTTCAGAGTCTGACTATAAACGTGAGGAAAGTATTCTGCGACATTGACCAAGTTCTCTTCGATGAGTGTTTAGCCAAATTCCAAGTATCAGAAGAGAATAAAGCAGAGGTTAAAGCGAAACGCGAAAGAACATGGCAGTGCTTAGAAGATTTAGCAACTTCAAATACCATTGTAACAAACGAGGCAGTACTGGTTCCAAGATTTGTATCCTCAGTCAATCTTGCAAGCAGCTCTGAGTCCACAGGGTAATAGTAGGCTCTGGTAGGTAAAGAATGGCTCTTGAAACGATAACAAATACAGATTGGGGGGGGNGGGGGGGGGGTTGAGTTGTTGGAGGAGCAAACTAGAGGAGTGGTGAAGTATCTCATTCTCATCAGTGAATACTTACTTTGTTTTAACATATTTTTTCTCTGGGGTTTCCGGGTTTACTTCTTAGTTCTTTAAGTGGAAAGGGCAACATATGTACTGTAACAAATATTGTGGTCAATAGACTATAGGGATGGTTCTTGAGGGACGACTGTATAATTATATTTTTTAATAAAATCTCTGGGATTAACCTGAGAATATATTTTTTCTGAATAATATATTCCATTATTTTCGTAAATGCCGTTAACCTCCCGTTAGTATTGTTGTTGTAAAGCTTTCGATAACGGCTGACGTTAAAATTTTATTTCTAGATGTTTCGATTTTGAGTTAAGTGGGAAAGTTGAAGGGTCTCTTTAGCTATTTCTCACTTAACCCAAATCTGTAATTTGATCTCTCTCTCTCTCGATTCAGTCTTGGTGAGTGATTTCGACTTCGACGACGACGACGATTCACATTTTTCCCTGAGCTTCTTCTTCTCCGAGTATCGTAAGTTCTTTTCACTCTCCTCTTCTCCAATTCTACAAACTCTTTCTTCGTTTTCTTCTATAACGACGACAACACCTGATTTTGTTGTTGCTTCCATTAGCTTTGACTTCGACCATGTTCGTTCGTATGGGTTTTTGTTATTGACTCTTACCTTAGTCCGATTTCGTCGATGACTGAACTCTTATTCTACAAATAGTTTCTGGAAATTGAGCGTAACGTTAATCAATTCTCACTTTTGATTTCAGGAGAGGTTAAAAAATGGAAAAACAAATGGATGAATCTGTGGAGAATCAAAGTCAAACAGATGGTAAGTATATTGTGAATCTTGGAACTAGATTGTATACAACATGCTTGTTAGAGGAAAGATTTTGATAATTGATTACTATGTTTTCCTACTGCATCATTAGTGGCAGAAGAACAAGAGAGCGAAATAGTTACTGAAGGAAGTGCTGTTGTGCACGGGGAGCTTTCTCAAGATGGTAGTGCTCCCCCTAAAGTTGATTGTGAAGCTGAGGTCTTGGTTGAGAAAGTCAGTAAGCAGATCATTAAGGAAGGTCACGGTTCCAAACCATCCAAGTACGCGACATGCTTCTGTAAGTGCCTCTTAGATTTCTGCTGATCAGATGCTGATTTGTAATTGCAGTTGTTGCTGCTGGTTTATTATATTCCCTTTGTGAAGGAGTCTCTTGACTGAGTTTCAGAAAATTGGTTTGTTGTAATCCTTGATATGATATTGGAATTGCTTGTGCTAAAAGAGGGTTATTTATGTTGAAGAGGGTTCAAATGTGGTATAAGTTTTGTGAACTTATGGTTGGTGAGGAACACTTTTTAGCCTAATATGTCCTGCATATAATCTTCTTCAAGCTTATCCATCTATTTGAATTTATATCTGACCAATTTCATATTGGCCATAGTGCACTATAGGGTATGGACCAAAAACAGTCAGCATAAATTTGAGGACACATGGAAAGAGCAGCAACCTATTGAATTGGTTATAGGGAAAGGTATGTGGCTGTCCATTATGTACTCTGTACCTCCCTCTCGTTGGATGCATCATCATTAGTATATTGCTGAGTTAGCTTGTGTATCATTTGAACCTAATGAAAATGGATATATGTGAGGAACAAGATTGAGTTTCCTATGTTTTTGCTTCAAAGCTGAATAGCCCATTTTAACATTACTATATATACAAAAATTTAAACCAGATTTTGTACTAATGAGTGAATTGTT
>NC_025685.1:10272385-10295686 GCF_000633955.1 Camelina sativa | reverse complement strand
TCTTGGATGAGAAAGTCAGTAAGCAGATCATCAAGGAAGGTCATGGTTCCAAACCATCCAAGTACGCGACATGCTTCTGTAAGTACCTCTTAGATTTCTGCTGATCAGATGCTGATTTGTAATTGCACTTGTTCTTGACTGAGTTTCAGAAAATTGGTTTGTTGTAATCCTTGATATGATATTGGAATTGCTTGTGCTAAAAGAGGGTTATTTATGTTGAAGAGGGTTCAAATGTGGTATAAGTTTTGTGAACTTATGGTTGGTGAGGAACACTTTTTAGCCTAATATGTCCTGCATATAATCTTCTTCAAGCTTATCCATCTATTTGAATTTATATCTGACCAATTTCATATTGTCCATAGTGCACTATAGGGTATGGACCAAAAACAGTCAGCATAAATTTGAGGACACATGGAAAGAGCAGCAACCTATTGAATTGGTTATAGGGAAAGGTATGTGGCTGTCCATTATGTACTCTGTACCTCCCTCTCGTTGGATGCATCATCATTAGTATATTGCTGAGTTAGCTTGTGTATCATTTGAACCTAATGAAAATGGATATATGTGAGGAACAAGATTGAGTTTCCTATGTTTTTGCTTCAAAGCTGAATAGCCCATTTTAACATTACTATATATACAAAAATTTAAACCAGATTTTGTACTAATGAGTGAATTGTTGGAGACAGAGAAAAAAGAGTTGGCCGGTTTAGCCATCGGAGTTTCTAGCATGAAGTCTGGTGAACGTGCGCTCGTTCATGTTGGCTGGGAACTGGCATATGGTAAAGAAGGAAACTTTTCTTTTCCGAATGTTCCACCTATGGCAGATTTGTTGTATGAGGTTGAAGTTATTGGATTTGATGAAACAAAGGAGGCAAGTTTTCTCCTTATCATTATCTGCAGTTAATCGTTTCCTTACACAAGACAACTCTACAACCAAGCTTTATCCCAACCTGTTTGCTAACCTCTGACTTAGAGATTGAATTATGCAGGGAAAGGCTCGCAGTGATATGACTGTGGAGGAAAGGATTGGTGCAGCAGACAGAAGGAAAATGGATGGGAATTCTCTGTTTAAGGAGGAGAAACTGGAGGAGGCCATGCAACAGTATGAAATGGTTATGCATCTTTCTCTCTCTCTTTCTGTCAAAGTTTTGGTTTCCAGGGATACGTAGCGAGTCTGCTCAAGGATCTTTTGTCTTGTTTCGGCTTTTGATTAGTCATGGTATTTACTGTTTCAGGCCATCGCATACATGGGGGATGATTTTATGTTTCAGCTGTACGGGAAATACCAAGATATGGCTTTGGCAGTAAAGAACCCATGCCACCTAAACATGGCAGCTTGCCTCATCAAGCTAAAACGATACGATGAAGCAATTGGTCACTGCAACATTGTAAGAAAGCATTCATTGGAAAAAGTCATCAGTGTTCATACTGGGTTTCTTGAAATCTAATCAAACTGTAAACATTGTCAGGTGCTGACAGAAGAGGAGAAAAATCCAAAAGCGCTGTTCAGAAGAGGAAAGGCGAAGGCAGAGCNCTTAGTCCGATTTCGTCGATGACTGAACTCTTATTCTACAAATAGTTTCTGGAAATTGAGCGTAACGTTAATCAATTCTCACTTTTGATTTCAGGAGAGGTTAAAAAATGGAAAAACAAATGGATGAATCTGTGGAGAATCAAAGTCAAACAGATGGTAAGTATATTGTGAATCTTGGAACTAGATTGTATACAACATGCTTGTTAGAGGAAAGATTTTGATAATTGATTACTATGTTTTCCTACTGCATCATTAGTGGCAGAAGAACAAGAGAGCGAAATAGTTACTGAAGGAAGTGCTGTTGTGCACGGGGAGCTTTCTCAAGATGGTAGTGCTCCCCCTAAAGTTGATTGTGAAGCTGAGGTCTTGGTTGAGAAAGTCAGTAAGCAGATCATTAAGGAAGGTCACGGTTCCAAACCATCCAAGTACGCGACATGCTTCTGTAAGTGCCTCTTAGATTTCTGCTGATCAGATGCTGATTTGTAATTGCAGTTGTTGCTGCTGGTTTATTATATTCCCTTTGTGAAGGAGTCTCTTGACTGAGTTTCAGAAAATTGGTTTGTTGTAATCCTTGATATGATATTGGAATTGCTTGTGCTAAAAGAGGGTTATTTATGTTGAAGAGGGTTCAAATGTGGTATAAGTTTTGTGAACTTATGGTTGGTGAGGAACACTTTTTAGCCTAATATGTCCTGCATATAATCTTCTTCAAGCTTATCCATCTATTTGAATTTATATCTGACCAATTTCATATTGGCCATAGTGCACTATAGGGTATGGACCAAAAACAGTCAGCATAAATTTGAGGACACATGGAAAGAGCAGCAACCTATTGAATTGGTTATAGGGAAAGGTATGTGGCTGTCCATTATGTACTCTGTACCTCCCTCTCGTTGGATGCATCATCATTAGTATATTGCTGAGTTAGCTTGTGTATCATTTGAACCTAATGAAAATGGATATATGTGAGGAACAAGATTGAGTTTCCTATGTTTTTGCTTCAAAGCTGAATAGCCCATTTTAACATTACTATATATACAAAAATTTAAACCAGATTTTGTACTAATGAGTGAATTGTTGGAGACAGAGAAAAAAGAGTTGGCCGGTTTAGCCATCGGAGTTTCTAGCATGAAGTCTGGTGAACGTGCGCTCGTTCATGTTGGCTGGGAACTGGCATATGGTAAAGAAGGAAACTTTTCTTTTCCGAATGTTCCACCTATGGCAGATTTGTTGTATGAGGTTGAAGTTATTGGATTTGATGAAACAAAGGAGGCAAGTTTTCTCCTTATCATTATCTGCAGTTAATCGTTTCCTTACACAAGACAACTCTACAACCAAGCTTTATCCCAACCTGTTTGCTAACCTCTGACTTAGAGATTGAATTATGCAGGGAAAGGCTCGCAGTGATATGACTGTGGAGGAAAGGATTGGTGCAGCAGACAGAAGGAAAATGGATGGGAATTCTCTGTTTAAGGAGGAGAAACTGGAGGAGGCCATGCAACAGTATGAAATGGTTATGCATCTTTCTCTCTCTCTTTCTATCAAAGTTTTGGTTTTCAGGCATACGTAGCGAGTCTGCTCAAGGATCGTGTGTCTTGTTTCGGCTTTTGATTAGTCATGGTATTACTGTTTCAGGCCATCGCATACATGGGGGACGATTTTATGTTTCAGCTGTATGGGAAGTACCAAGATATGGCTTTGGCAGTAAAGAACCCATGCCACCTAAACATGGCAGCTTGCCTCATCAAGCTGAAACGATACGATGAAGCAATTGGTCACTGCAACATTGTAAGACGCATCAAGCCATTCATTGGAAAAAGTCATTAGTGTTCATACTCGGTTTCTTGAAATCCAATCATACTGTAAACATTCTCAGGTCCTGACAGAAGAAGAGAAAAATCCAAAAGCGCTGTTCAGAAGAGGAAAGGCGAAGGCAGAGCTAGGTCAGACGGAATCAGCCCGTGATGATTTTCGAAAGGCACAAAAGTATGCTCCTGAGGACAATGCGATTAGAAGAGAGCTACGAGCACTTGCAGAGCAAGAGAAGGCTGTGTACCAAAAGCAGAAAGAAATGTACAAAGGAATGTTCAAAGGGAAGGAAGAAGGCAGTGCAAAGGCAAGGAGCCTGAATTGGTTGATACTGTTATGGCAATGGCTGGTTTCCCTTTTCAGCGGGATCTTTCGACGCGACAGAGTTAAATCAGAGTGAGGTATGGACAGAGTTAAAGCAGATTGAGGTATGAACGAAGCTTAACAATTCAACTATAAAAGTTTAAAGTGAAAGATCATTAACTCTAGTGAGCTTGTCTCTGTTCTCTGGAACCCTACTCTAAGTTATCACTTATCACATCTAATTTAGACGTTACGTTCATAAAATTCAGTGGTTTTTTTTTATGATTCTGAAATATTTAGTTTTATCTCTAATAAACACATAATTTTAGACGTAAAAAATACATTTCGAGAGTTTCCAATTATGATTTAAGAAAATTCGATTTTAAATTAGTAACTTTATATAATTGAACCCAAAAAAAAAAAAAAAAAAAAAAAAAAAAAAAAAAAAAAAGGNTCAACAAATTTGGCGGTCTTCATAGTTTTGGTACTTGACCTAAGACTTTCAAATTCCAGCTGGTAGTTGCATTAAATGTAATCTTATTAAAATTAAGAAACATCAACAAAAATTAACAAACACTGATTAAAACTAAATAATCATCATTCTCTGTGTTGACGAATAGTCAACGTTGATAAAGTCAACCTTTCCTCCTCTTTGAATCCCATCTTCTCCAACAGAGCATACGAAGAAACAAACACAGAGACCTTCATCAGTCTCTGACAATCTTAAAGAAGCTTCCAAATTTATCTCCGGCGATGAAGCTAGAGATTCTGATCACTCCGCCTCTTCTTCTTCTTCTCCTTCTCTTCTCGTCGTCGTTTCTCTTCTTCGCCGTCGAATCCAAGTGCAGGAACACCTGCGGTTTAGCTCTAGCTTCTTACTACCTCGAGAACGGAACAACTCTCTCCGTAATCAACCAAAACCTCAATTCCTCACTCGCGCCATACGATCAAGTCAATTTCGATGCAATCCTAAGGTACAACAGCAACATTAAGGACAAAGATAGGATCCAGATGGGTTCTAGGGTTCTTGTGCCTTTCCCTTGCGAATGTCAACCTGGTGATTTCTTAGGCCACGATTTCAGCTACGATGTTCAGCAGGAAGATACTTATGAGAAAGTCGCCAATAGAAGATACGCGAATCTCACCACTGTGGCTTCGTTGCAGGGGAGGAATCCTTTTCCGGCTAACAACATCCCTCTCTCCGCGACGCTTAATGTGCTTGTGAACTGCTCTTGTGGCGATGAGAGAGTTTCTAAGGATTATGGTTTGTTTGTTACTTATCCTCTTCGTCCTGAGGATAGTCTCAATTCCATTGCGAGATCTTCCGGTGTACCGGCGGATGTTATAAGTAGGTATAACCCTGGCGTCGATTTCAGCTCAGGGAATGGGATTGTCTTTGTCCCCGGGAAAGGTACTTAGAATTAATAAGGAATTTGAGAATTTGTACATTGAGATCTTTACCTGTTCGTTCTTGTGATTTATGCAGATCCAAGTGGTGCATTTCCAACTTTCAAACCAAGGTTGTTTTCGTAGTTTTTGATTTTTTTAACTTGTTCCTTCGATTTCTATTGCTGATGTATACTCTTTGATGTCTTTTGTAGTAAACAAGGTTGGTTCTTCTCTTCATTTCCGAGCTCTTTTTATGATTCTGCAACAAAGCAAGAAGCAACTCTTGGAAGAATATGTTCTTGATATTTTATTTTGGCATTAGCAGGTGGTATTGGAGCTGGAGTTATTGCTGGTATAGTTGTAGGAGTGATTCTGGCTTTGTTGTTAGTCTCGTTTGTTGTATATTATGTTTACCGGAAGAGAAAGTCCAAGGGTGGTTCGTTTTCATCTTCTATTCCGTTGTCTTCTAAGGCTGATCATGGTAATTTTTTGATGATCTCTACTTTTAATGTTTCTTTTGTAAGCTGGGGTTTGCTTTCTAAAATTTTCAATCTGCTCTTTAGCTTCTTCAACTAGTCTCCAAAGTGGAGGTTTTGGTGGTACTGGAGTGTCTCCTGGAGTTGCTGCTATAAGCGTTGACA
This sequence comes from Camelina sativa, assembly GCF_000633955.1. Lineage (NCBI taxonomy): Eukaryota > Viridiplantae > Streptophyta > Magnoliopsida > Brassicales > Brassicaceae > Camelina > Camelina sativa. The sequence goes on along the minus strand of NC_025685.1, from coordinate 10,290,010 downwards.
AATCTGTTGAGTTTACGTTGGAGGAGCTCGCTAAGGCTACCGATGAGTTCAATCTGTCTTTTAAGATTGGGCAAGGTGGTTTCGGAGCTGTTTACTATGCAGAGCTTAGAGGAGAAGTAAGCAGATTTTTTCTTATATCTTCATTTATATCAACTGGCTGTAGATTTTTTCTGGCTGGAACATTGAAATCATTGGTTTCATGTATAGAAAGCTGCGATCAAGAAGATGGACATGGAGGCATCGAAACAGTTCTTGGCAGAACTAAAAGTCTTGACTCGTGTTCATCATGTCAACCTGGTAAAAACCCCGTTTATGTTCTCTCAAGATAATATCTGCGGTCAGATAAAATTTAACAGATTAACTTTTTCATGCAGGTTCGCCTGATTGGATATTGTGTTGAGGGATCTCTTTTCTTGGTCTATGAATATGTTGAGAATGGCAACCTTGGACAACATTTGCATGGGTCAGGTACAATATTTACACACCAATATAGAAAAGAGAATCACTTTTCAGAATACGAATAAGTTGGTAGTTGTGATCTACAATATAAACAACTAAGTGAGTTTATATGTATAACTAGGGCGAGAACCGCTACCATGGACTAAGAGAGTGCAGATTGCGTTAGACTCAGCTAGAGGTTTAGAATACATCCACGAGCACACGGTTCCAGTCTATGTTCACAGGGATATTAAATCTGCCAATATTTTGATAGACCAGAACTTCCGAGCAAAGGTCCATTCCCAATATCTCATTGTCAATCGAAAGTGAAAATACTGAAACTTTGTCACGGCGCTGAATTGATTCCGTGGTGCAGGTTGCTGATTTCGGGTTAACAAAACTGACAGAAGTTGGAGGCTCAGCAACTCGTGGTGCGATGGGTACATTTGGTTACATGGCACCAGAGTAAAGAACTTGGATCTCATTTCGCTCTACACTTGATACATCTTTGGAGACTACATTATAGTGATGGCATATTGCTATATATGCAGGATTGTTTATGGAGAAGTGTCTGCAAAAGTAGATGTATATGCATTTGGAGTTGTCCTTTACGAATTGATATCTGCGAAAGGCGCGGTTGTGAAAATGACAGAAGCCGTTGGTGAATTTAGAGGCCTTGTTGGTGTGGTTAGTATCCAACATATCGTCTTTCTGATTTTAAGACATGTACGTTTGGTCACTTAACAGGTGCTTTATTATGTTTTTAATTAATGCAGTTTGAAGAAGTATTCAAGGAGACTGACCAAGAAGAAGCATTTCGCAAGATTATCGACCCGAGGCTCGGTGATAATTACCCGTTCGATTCAGTATATAAGGTAAATCTTTCTTTTGGGTTTCCAAATCCTTTTTAGTACCCGGCCAAAGCTAAAACTAGGCCAATGTGGTTTGTGTTGTGTGTTTAGATGGCGGAACTAGGGAAAGCTTGTACGCAAGAGAATCCACAGCTACGTCCAAGTATGAGATACATAGTGGTTGCTTTATCAACTCTCTTCTCCTCAACCGGAAATTGGGATGCCGCAAATTTCCAAAACGACGATGTTGTCAGTCTAATGTCCGGCCGGTAGAGTTTCGGTTTATTTCTGTTTATACAAAATGATTTGTTTCTTTTGGTTACTACTTAACATTTTGATTGATGCTTCAGCTTCAGTATATATTTGTCTATACGAACCTTAACTTTTATACAATTTCCTATAACTCTATGATGGTTATGGTCTACTCGGCATCTTAACGTCAATGATGGATGATTACAAAGAGCATTAAAACATTTCATAACTACAACGTATTTTTGTTATATTTGCTTTTTTTTCTCATTTAGCATGATGTCGAAGGTAAATTAAATGTGAATTTTCCATTTACTTTTCGATATATTCTATTAAAGCTGAAGTATTCACTAGACTCAAATTAGATAATGACTTTGTTTTGGTAGGTTTTTGTTAAAAATAATTAGAGAATCACTTAATTTAATTAAATTAACTTATAGTTACGATTTTGCCTAATGATCATTATACCCTTCAGTCGACCACTAAATATCCACAGGGTCGGGACACGGATCCTGTATGACCCGAAAACAGAAGAAATAAAATTCGCGGATATGTTTGTACTCCAAATTTATATTATTCGGATTCTGTTTTTGATTTGGTTCAAGAATAGTTATTTCCGTTACCAAACAAAGGTATAATCCCTATAAATAAGGAAATTGGTATCAAATATTTAATGGCTTCAGTAATATCAAATATTAACTACTACTATACTTAATCCCTATAATTATTACGAATATTAATAATAATGAGAAATCTTTAATACTTATGGATTTTGAGTTTGTTGCTTCCAAAATAATCAATAAATTAAATACGAAATTGTATATATATGTAAACTTATTTGATTTGCTTTTATATTGTGAGATATTTACGGAAACAACAAATCAACTTAATACAATTAAATAAAAACAAATCATCATTTAGTTTAGATTTTTCAATATTTCCTTAACGAAATTATAATAATTAATTATGATTAGTATAGATGAAAAAAAAAAAACGCAGAACTTATATATATGTAAAGTTGTAAACTAATCTATAGCAAATATGTATTGTATATCCCACATCGACTAAATATGACTATAAAAATATGACTAATATGTTTTGAGTACATATGAGCAGGAAACTTGATTTATCAGATATCCAAATTTAACAGTTTAATTTGGTTCTATATTTAAGCATATTTAAACTTTTAAAAAGTTAACATATTATAGTATATTTACGTTTTTTAAAAAAGGTTAAGAGATTATAAATATTTAAATTTTTATAGAATGTTTAAATTATTTTAAATATTTGAACTCCGTCGAAAGTTTAAAATATTATAATACATTTAAGTCTATAAAATATTTAAGTAATATTGATATTTTTAAACTTAAAAATTTTAATATATAAAATAAGTTTGAGTTAAACCCGTTAAAACATGTATTTTTATCAAACTATAAATTAAATTGGTTTTTTTCAATTTTGCTGAGATTTGATATATCAAATATTAACTTTTAAATGATAACCTAAATATATTTAATCTCACTATAAATACAATGGTTTCCTAACCATTAAAATATCTCACACTAAAATTAAACAAACAACTTCTGCTCTTTCGACAACAAACCAAAATAAATAAAAACTCATCCTCTTACAAAACTACTATCCGATATTGCGGAGTGTCTATTCTCTTACAAAACTACTATCCGATATTGCGGAGTGTCTATTCTCTTACAAAACTACTATCTAATATTGCGGTGTGCCTATTTCCGTGAAAAGCTACATTTTACAAACTACTTACTCTATTAGGATTTCCAATTTACTGTATAACCCCAAATATACAAATAAACACTATATAAACAAGGAAAATAAGTCAAAATAAAAAACTACATTGCAAAGATACAAATTACAAAAAAAGTAACTAACAAATTATATAATTTCATCTTGTAGCACGGGTATCACCTAGTTTATTTAACAAAAAAAAAAAGCTTTTAACATTTTCTGAATATAATTTTGGAAACTTCTAGCCTACCCTACTGCTTACAGCTACTGTTTTATCTCTTGTAGTTTTCCGTTACTTACCACAAAAAAGCTACTGTTTTCCGTTACCCTACTGTGTGCCTCTAGTAAGGTTCCAGTTTATTATACAAATGATTTGTTTCTTTTGGTTACTACTGATCAGTATATATATATATTTGTCTATACGAACCTTATCTTGCACGTCACAAGTTGCGGACTTTTATACAATTTTTTTCCATTACTATAGTTATATGGCTACGTCAGCCATTGTCTCTATCCAGAATCTCAACGTCAGTGATAATATCGACGACCAATTAAAATTGAGTTTGTTCAACAAAAGTAGTTGTTCTACTTCTATCTAAACCGTAAATAGTAAAACCAAAAATCAAAAGGCATCATTCATGTTCAAACAACTCTAGTGTGCAAAAACAATAATTGGCTGTCTTCATTTTTTTATATTGACCAAAGTTTTTTTTTAATGATCTTACTATTGAAATAATTAAGAAACGTCACCAAAATCTAACACACGATGATTATGAAACTTTAAATAAAATCTAATCACCATTCTCTGAGTTGACAATTTGTCAACGCTGATTTAGTCAGCCCTTTCTCCCGACACACAGAACAAAGAAAGAAAGAAAAACTAAGACCTTCCTCTTGGAATCTAAGAACGAACCAGCGATGGTGCTAATGGTTATAATCTCTCCGCTTCTTCTTCTTCTTCTCTTCTCGTCGCCGTTTCTCAACTTCGCCGTAGAATCAAAGTGCATGGGAAGCTGCGGTTTAGCTCTAGCATCTTACTACGTAGAGAACGAACTATCTCTCTCTATCATCAACCAATACCTCAGTTCTCCAGTAGCACCTTACGATCAAATCAACTACGAACCAATCCTCAGCTACAACCGTAACATACAGAACAACAACAAAAACAAAGATTTGATCATCCCTATAGGTTCAAGGGTTCTTGTACCTTTCCCTTGCGAATGTCAACCTGGAGACTTCCTTGGCCACAACTTCACATACCGTTTCCAACAGATCGATACTTACGAAAGAGTTGCCATTAGGAGATACGCGAACCTCACCACGGAAGGTTCCTTGCAAGGGAGGAATCCTTTTCCGGCTAACAATATCCCTCCCTCTGCTATGCTTAATGTTCTTGTGAATTGCTCTTGTGGTGATGAGAGTGTTTCCAAGGATTATGGTTTGTTTGTTACGTATCCTCTTCGTCCTGAGGATAGTCTCGATAGGATTGCTAAGTCTTCTGGTGTACCGGCGGATGTTATAAGTAGGTATAACCCTGGCGTCGACTTCAGCTCCGGGAATGGGATCGTCTTTGTCCCTGGGAGAGGTATTTTGAGTTTATGGTCATGGATGAATCATAGTAATGATTGTCTAAGTTTTAAAGTTTCTTTACATATTTTTGATTCTTGTGTTGTTTATGCAGATCCAAGTGGTGCATTTCAACATTTTAAACAAAGGTTGTTTTTGTTGTTGTTAACACTTTTCATTTGTTCTTTTGACTTTCTATATATCCCACTGATGTATTCTATCCTCTTCTTATGTTCTTGTAGTAAACAAGGTTGGTTCTTCTATCCATTTCCCAGCTTTTGTTGATTCTAGAAGAAACTTGGGGAGAGACATATTGAGAGAAATGTTTTTGGTATCTTTTTGCTCTAAACAGGTGGTATTGGTGTTGGAGTTATCGCTGGTATATGTGTAGGAGTGGTTGGGGCTCTTATGTTAATCTCGTTTTTCATATATAATGCTTACAGGAACTGCAAGTCCAAGGGTGATTAGCTTTTTTTTCTTTTCTATTTCTATTGATCATATGCAAAACAGTTTCATATTGTTTTGGCATCAATGCTGCTTACTAAAATGATCAAATATGCTTTTAGTTTTTACAACTAGTTTCCAAAGTGGCAACTTGGCTGGTACGGGAACCAGAGTGTTTTCAGGCATTGCTGACATAAACGTAGACAACTCTATTGAGTTTTCGATGGAGGAGCTCGTAGAGGCTACTGATAATTTCAGTCTATCTTTTAAGATTGGGCAAGGTGGTTTTGGAGCTGTTTACTATGCAGAGCTTAGAGGAGAAGTAAGCAGAGTTTTCTTTAGTTCTTTTAGTGTAGAATTTTTATTTGAAGCTACACACAGAATGTTCAAAGATCATTTGGTGTGTGTATGCGTTCATGTTTAGAAAGCTGCGATCAAGAAGATGGACATGGAAGCATCGAAGCAGTTCTTGGCGGAACTAAAAGTCTTAACACATGTACATCATGTCAACTTGGTAAAGCCCTTTTCATATTCTCTCAAGATAGATTCTTGATAAAAGATAGCAAAAAACAAACTTATTATTTCTTGTAGGTTCGCCTGATTGGATATTGTGTTGAGGGGTCTCTTTTCTTGGTCTATGAATATGTTGAGAATGGCAACCTTGGACAACATTTACATGGCTCAGGTATGATATATAATAAACACCAAATATATAGAAAAGAGAATCACGTTTCAAAATACTATTAAGTAGAAACTAAGGCGTTTATATGTAACTACTATAGGACTAGAACCGTTACCGTGGACTAAAAGAGTGCAGATTGCGCTAGACTCAGCGAGAGGCTTAGAATACATACACGAGCACACGGTTCCAGTCTATGTTCATAGGGACATTAAATCTGCCAATATTTTGATAGACCAAAACTTCCGAGCAAAGGTCCATTCTCAATCTCCCATATTTGCCAATCATAGGTGTACTAGACTCAGCTAGAGGCTTTTGTGTTAGTTTGTTACAGGTCGCTGATTTCGGTTTAACAAAGCTGATAGAAGTTGGAGGCACAGCAACTCGTGGTGCAATGGGTACATTTGGTTACATGGCACCAGAGTAAAGAAACTTGATCTTATTTCTCTCTACACTTAATATTTTAGAGACTACATTATAATGAATGGTATATATATATTTATGTATGCAGGACAATCTACGCACAAGTGTCTGCAAAAGTGGATGTATATGCATTTGGAGTTGTCCTATTTGAATTGATTTCTGCGAAAGGCGCGGTTGTCAAAATGAATGAATCCGTTGGTGAATTTAAAAGCCTCGTTGGTGTGGTAATTAGTTTGATTAATGTTTTCTTCATAACATTTAGTCTTTCTGATTTATAGACAATATGTACGTTGGATCGCTTAACATATGCTTTTGGTTCTTTACTAATGAAGTTTGATGAAGTAGTATTCAATAAGGAGACCGATAAAGAAGAAGCCTTACGCAAGATTATAGACCCAAGGCTCGGAGATCACTACCCGTTTGATTCGGTATATAAGGTACGTAACCTCTCTTTTTAGCTTGTTCCCTAGTTGTTCTATGCATCATTGATCATTCTAGGCCAATTTCGTTGTTTTATGTTTTGTGTGGTTTAGATGGCGGAATTAGGGAAAGCTTGTACGCAACAGAATGCGCAACGACGTCCGAGTATGAGATACATTGTGGTTGCTTTATTAACTCTTTTATCGTCAACTGGAAATTGGGATGTGGCAAACTTCCACAACGATGACCTCCTCGGTCTGATGTCCGGCCGGTAGCGTTTCCGGTTTGCTGCTGTTTGTACAAACCGATGCTTCAGCTGCAAAGTATATATATTTGTCTCTATACGAAACTTCTCACGTCACACGTTGACTTTTTAATATAAATTTCGGTATAATTGTCAATTTTTTTCAGCGGCTCTAATCTCAGCATCTCTCACGTCAGTTAAGAGTAATGAATTGCATTAAAAAAAGTTTCATAATTAATATTTCGAAATTTGGTTTGCCGACAAAAATAAAACATAAATTAAATATATAATTGGATAGTTTGTAATTGTGAAATGTGATTGGATGGATACTCTCTCGAAGCTTAGGAACAAGTCTTCCATATATAATTGCCTAACACAGAATGACATTCTAACGATTTTTTTATCACATGGATGATGGATCCCATAATATCAAAATCCAGCTTATAACAAAGAGGTACGTTTGTATGTTTTTTATTTATTAATAGAAAACTGTAACCAGCATATTCTTTTACCATAAATCGAGATATATATATATATATATACATATACAACTTTTTGTTTCCTTCTTTTGTCAACAACATAAATAGTAACGATTAACGAATTAAAAAAACACACACAAAGTTTACCTTAAACTAACAATTATTAAATCAGAGTTTTCCTTTTCTTCTAAAGTCAGATCTCCTCTTAAACTTTTTTGACATTATGTCCTCAAAACTTCAAAAGTTTCAAAATTAGTGAATAAAATAAGAACATTAACAAAACGTTAAACAAAAGCCGACGTCAGAACATAAAAGAAGTGAAATATAAAATAATATAGCCGTTATGTGAACATGTTAACTTTGAACCAAAAAAAAAGGAAAAAATGTTAACCATTATTGTTAAATTAAAATTAAAATAGTATGAAAATTGAAAAGAAAACAGTAACGGACAATATCTAAATTACAAAACAATCAATTCATAAAATAATTTTCTAATTAAACACTATTACTTTAATTTAAAAACTTAATTTTTCGCCATGTGTCTGTCGCCATTTCATCGCTTCACTTACAATTAATTAAACTGAGAAAATTAAAAAACTCGTAACACCCAAAACGTATGAATCAGCAGAAATCTCACTTAAGTTTTTGGATCGATTTCCCAAAACATACCCCAAATTAAATAAAAATCTCATTTTTTTTCATTAATGTTTCTTCTTCTTCCTCTGATTCTGATCCCTTCTTCTTCTTCAGATTCTTCCAGCTCCGCATCTGCAGATTTTTTTTTTTTCTCTTCATCATCGTCTCCATTCTCTTGGCTCTGCTCAACTTTGTTTGACTTCACCAAAGGCGAGTTCCCATCGCTGAGCTCTTTGACAAGGTAAAGCTTTGAACTTTATCTGAATCTTTCACCAAGAAACTTTTATGTATTTACGGGTGCAGAGTCACTCATTGTAGTTTTGATTCAGTGTTAATGGATTTGACCGGAATTTGAAAAGACAATGACTTTGTACGATTCCGATTTCTTTTTTAAAACGAGACATTTACGGAGAAAATATAGGAAAATAAAAATCGAATTTTTTTGGGGATTACTCTTTCATCTTGGATTGCAAGAAACCCTAAAAGCTTAAAGCTTTAACCTTTTTGTTTTGTTGTGTGTTTATGTGAATGTTTCAGGGGAAAGGTTGTTGTGTCTTTTCTCTAAACCGTCATGGCTACACTAAGCGATATCGGATTTGCAGCAACGATTAATATTCTAACTGCGTTCGCTTTCTTCATCGCCTTTGCGGTTCTTAGGCTTCAACCGGTTAACGACAGAGTCTATTTCCCTAAATGGTATATCAAGGGTTTAAGGAGTAGCCCCATTAAAACTGGTGGCTTTGCTAGCAAGTTTGTCAATTTGGATTTTCGATCTTACGTCAGATTCTTGAATTGGATGCCTCAAGCACTCAGAATGCCTGAGCCTGAGCTTATTGATCATGCTGGTTTGGATTCTGTTGTCTATCTCAGGATTTACTTACTCGGGTATGTCATATGTGTCTCCTTTGTTGTTTCTTGAATTTTTTCAATGATTATGTATGTGTGAGTGTGATCTTTGATTCAGTTGGTGGAATAATTTTGCAGGCTGAAGATCTTTTTCCCTATAGCATGTATTGCTTTCACTGTAATGGTGCCGGTTAATTGGACTAACTCGACGTTGGATCAGTTAAAGAATCTTACTTTCAGCGATATTGATAAGCTCTCTATATCGAACATACCAACTGGATCATCCAGGTGAAGAAACTTCTTTAATCTTTGTGGCTTTGGTTGTAAATTGTGGAAGCATTGGTTCTATTGGGGAATGTTCTGACTTGTATATGTACAGGTTTTGGGTGCATTTGTGTATGGCTTATTTCATTACCTTTTGGACATGCTTTGTCCTACAACGAGAGTACAAGATTGTCGGTTCAATGCGGCTACAGTTTCTTGCTTCTGAGAAAAGGAGACCTGACCAGTTTACAGTATATACTCATTCTGAATCTCTTGGTCCACTCAGTTCTAGTTTTTGAGATTAAATGTCATATATGATTGATTGTCTTTTTGGATAAATCTAGGTCTTGGTGAGGAACATTCCTCCAGATCCTGATGAATCAGTCAGCGAGCTTGTTGAGCATTTCTTTAAGGTCAACCATCCAGACTACTACCTCAGTTACCAGGTAACAACTTTGGTTGTCTGACTGATCTATTTTGGGATTTTGTTTATGGTGTATTGATCTTCTGGTTTGACAAACCAGGCGGTCTACAACGCAAACAAACTGTCAGAATTGGTTCAGAAGAGGAAAAAATTGCAGAATTGGCTTGATTACTATCAAAACAAACACTCTAAGAATCCATCTAAAAGGCCTTCAATGAAGGTAAACCAATATATACAATCACATTGCTCTCTTTCTTTAGAAAGTGATCTTCTCTTTTGTTGAATCTTAATGTCTACTTACGTGAGCAGATAGGTTTTCTTGGCTGTTGGGGTGAAGAAGTTGATGCCATCGATCACTACATGGAAAAAATCGAGGGTCTAACGAGAAAAGTAATGGCCTTATTGATAATTTAACAAATCTTGTGTTAGTAATATCATTTAACTTGTATGATCATTTTGTGGCCTCTTATTCAGACTTTACTTTGATGGTTTCAGATAAGTGCAGAGAAAGAGACTGTAATAAGCAGCACGAAATCGCTCGTGCCTGCAGCTTTTGTATCCTTCAAAAGGCGTTGGGGTGCAGTTGTTTGCTCTCAAACTCAACAGTTAAGAAACCCGACAGAGTGGCTAACCGAGTGGGCACCAGAGCCTCGAGACATATACTGGGACAATCTAGCATTACCATATGTTCAACTCACGATCCAAAGACTAGTGATCGCTGTAGCTTTCTTCTTCCTCTCTTTCTTCTTCATGATCCCTATAGCTTTCGTACAGACACTCGCCAACATCGAAGGAATCGAAAAGGCTGTTCCTTTCTTGAAACCCCTTATCGAAGTGTATATAACCCTCAACCTCAACTCTCTCTGTTTCTTTTGTTTGTGGTGATGTCTCTCTGAACTCTTTGATCCCTCTTTGTGTTTGTGGACAGGAAAACAGTAAAGTCATTCATCCAAGGTTTCCTTCCGGGTATCGCATTGAAGATATTTCTCATTGTCCTACCAAGCATACTGATGCTCATGTCGAAATTTGAAGGCTTCGTAAGTAAATCTGCATTAGAAAGAAGATGTGCAAGCAGATATTACATGTTCCAGTTCATCAACGTTTTCCTCTGTAGCATAATTGCTGGTACTGCGCTTCAACAGCTGAACAGCTTCCTAAACCAATCTGCAACCGAAATCCCAAAGACAATTGGTGTGTCGATACCAATGAAAGCCACTTTCTTTATTACCTACATAATGGTGGACGGATGGGCTGGTGTTGCAGGAGAGATACTGAGGTTGAAGCCGTTGATAATCTATCATCTCAAGAACTTCTTCCTTGTGAAAACAGAGAAAGATAGAGAGGAAGCAATGGATCCAGGAACCATAGGATTCAATACTGGTGAACCGCAGATACAACTCTACTTCATCCTCGGTCTAGTTTACGCAGCTGTTAGCCCCATTCTCCTTCCTTTTATCCTCGTCTTCTTCGGTTTAGCTTATGTGGTTTACCGTCATCAGGTTCAAATCCAAAATCCAAAGACCTCTGCTTTCTAAAGAAACTAAGATCTAACAACCCTTTTGTTTGCAGATTATAAATGTGTATAACCAAGAGTATGAGAGTGCTGGTGCGTTCTGGCCTGATGTTCATAGACGTGTAGTGATCGCTCTGATCGTATCTCAGCTTCTTTTAATGGGATTGCTAAGCACAAAACGAGCTGCTCGTTCGACTCCATTGCTTTTCATACTCCCTGTGTTGACCATTGGATTCCACAAGTTCTGCAAAGGACGTCACCAACCTGTCTTTGTCAGATACCCTTTACAGGTTAGTCTCTTGTGCTCTATCAAGAAATGATGAGTCTCTCTGTTGTTTTGTTTATGGTCTTAGTAGTGATATATGTTTTGCATTTTTTTGCAGGATGCAATGGTTAAAGATACGTTGGAACGCACGAGGGAACCGAATCTAAACTTGAAACCGTTTCTTCAAAACGCTTATGCACATCCCGTGTTTAAGGCAGCTGATGATCTAGCGAATGAGTTGGTTGTGGAGGAGCCGGAGCCCAATAGGACGCCTGATTTAGTGGCGACTAAACGTGGTTCAAAGAGGCTGTTGTATAGTGGCTCTGCTGAAACCTTGACTTAGTAATATTAGTGAACAGCGTCCATCAGATTTTTCATGAATGATATTTTTTTCTTAGGTAATGAAAGAAGTTTTCCAAATTAATTTTTGAAGAATTGATAATATGCTCAAAGGGTATTACAATTTTTTTTTGGAGGGTATATAAATATATATAATTAAAAACGAAATTTATAATCAAAATTGTCTAAATAAGTTAAATGTTATATTTGAATATGGAGAGTTTGTAGTAAAAAATAGGGATAAAGCATATAAAGTTGTAAGTCGTAGATCAATGTGGTTTAGCTTTGATGGACCGGTTATAGAAAATGGATGTATTGATTTGACTGTATTAATTTTGCATTAGACCGGCCGGTTATAATTACACTATTCACTATTTGAAAAATACAATAGATTTAACAAACTAAAATCTCTGATTAAACAATTTAGAAAACACATTTGTATGTTCCAAAGAAAAATGACTCGATCGTGGACTAAGTATGGTTACTTAAAGACATTCACGTACACTTTTTTCTGTGCATCCATACATTTCACTATACACCTAACTAACAAAATCTCTTTTAGCTAATATCAAAGTTAATCGCCCTTGAGTTACACGGATAAGAAAACATACTTAACCGTAAAGAAAAATGTAGAGGAAAAATACAAACATAATCCAGAAACACATTAATTGCATTCTATGTAACATTTGAAGCTAAAAATGATAACATTTCTCTTCATTTAAGAGATATGTGTTGCTTGGGTAGAAAATTTACTTTTACGTAATTATATTTTTGATTATTTTTTTTCCCTATATTTTTGATAACATTTCTCTTCATTTCTAATATTTGGATATATAATCAGTAATTTAACAAGATTCATATTTTACATCATTGATTATGTTGCGAATACGACAAACATCTAATATGAATTCCTTCGGTTGGCATTTTAGATAGTTGAGAGTTGATCAATTAGGTGTTCTTTTCATATAAACGAAAATGGTCCATAAAAAAGAAAAAGAAGTGTATATAGAGGTTTTACTTGTAATTAAATACAAAAAGATTCATTAAAGAATTAGTGAGTTTCTGTTATTATTACACTAAAAAAGAGTTTGGCTCTTGAATTATTCTTTTCCTTATTATTATTCTTTTTGTGTCCTTATTTAAGCGACTTGCACTCTTCGTTCAATTGACCTAATCCCAAAATCTGACGGCTAAAGACTTTGACATCTCAGATGCCTTTTTGCAGGGATCCAGAGATAATCTTTATTAGTCATCTCTTATGTCTGTTTATGTATGCTTTTAATCATTGGTTATATTTGTTTTGTTCAGATGAGAGCGCTTGTTGAAACAACTTCGAATTGTTGTGGATACGACGAAATAACAACATTTTTTCTCCTGGCTAACTCCAACTGGAATCCGACTCCTTGTGAGACGATGGTAACCACGCTTCAACGGACTCACGATCCTTCTGATTGTATGCGCCACGCTAAGGTTAGAAAAGTGTGTATGTGATAGGTTGATTTCAAAATGTAACCTCATAGAACCTGATATGGTAGAAGTGTGTAATAGAAATGAAGCGTGTAAATCATAAAAAAAAAAAAATCCTCCTCTATGTTAGGTTGATTATGTTCTGAGTTTGTGCGAGAGCTTACTTATTGAGTTTATGAAATATGTGACCAATTTTGATTGATTGTACCGATATGGTAGAAATGTGTACTAGAAATGAAGTATGTAACTCATAAACTTTACTCCTCCTCTGTGTTAGGTTGATTATGTTCTGAGTTTGTGTGAAAGCTTACTTATTGAGTTTGTGAAATATATGACCAATTTTGATTGATTATGTTAGTTTTGTGAATATTCTAAGTTTTGTGAATGATGAAATCATCTTGTTGACTATGTTGATCTGATGATGGTAATGTTAATATGATTATGAAGGTATGATGACGACGACGACAATGAAGGTACTTTTATTTTAATATTTTTGTATCTTTAAATTGTTAATTCCAACTTTTTTATATCAACAACAATTATATATATCCAATAATCCTTATTTATTTTTATTTGCAACACATATATCATTTTGAGATTATGTTTTTATAATTTATAAATATATTGTTGTAGATTGATCGTTGAGATCTTTAATAATGATGTCAAAGGCATTAAAATTTTGTTACATTAAATTTGAATCCTTCTCTAAATAAAACGTGACTCATTTAATCGTCGTAGAAACAGAAAACAAACAAAAAAAAAGATAAATACCAAAAAGCCTCCTTTTGCTCACCTGACTGAATCTCTCAAACTCCTTTTACGTTGACATTGTTGATCCTGCGCCGCAGTTTCCGATTGATCGGAGGAGCAGGGATCGAGATTTTTCGCCTGAATGGACGAGGTGATGACAGCGGCGGACGCGGGAGTCGGGAACAGGGCGTTGTACGGATCACCTCCGTCGCAGCATCTGTTTCCTCACAATCTCCCAATCTTCTCCGCTTTTCTCGCCTTCGCTCTTGCTCAGTTCCTCAAAGTTTTCACCAATTGGTCCGTTTCAAATCTTATCTTCTTCTTTTCGTATTTCTCCGATCTGTATACTCGAATCCCTAAGATTGGGATTTCATCGTTCTTCGCTTTTTATTTTTGTTTGCTCCAATTTTACAAATTTCTTATCGTTAGGTCTTCGTTTTCAATAGATTGTTTAGAAATATAAAAACTTTTCTTTACCCTTCTTTGATTTGGTTGCAGAACTTGTTAGATCTTTTAATGTAGTTACTAGAGATGGAGATTAGTGGAATTGAAGGATGTAATTTAGAAGTGGAATGTTAGATGTTTCAGGTACAAAGAAAAGAGATGGGACTCTAAACGGATGATTAGTTCTGGTGGTATGCCTTCCTCTCACTCTGCTACTGTCACTGCCTTAGCTGTTGCCATTGGTTTAGAAGAAGGAGCAGGATCACCCGCTTTTGCTATTGCGGTTGTCTTAGCATGTGTTGTGAGTTTTCTTTCTCTTCTTGTTGAGTTGTTTCCAGTTTATCAGTGTCTCTTAGAATGCCTCCTTGTATGTCTATTAGATTTGGCACTCTTGAACTTCTTACTTCGCTAAAGTTTACATGTATTCAGTATAAAAGATAACGTCCTTTGTTTTGTTCAGTGTAGAAAAGAGACTTTGCTTTTTAACTACCAATCAGTTTTTACTCAATCTGACTTGTTTTTTTTGTCATTGTGAAGAGTCTCAATGATTCCATATTAAAACCAAAGCATCTTACCTCTATCTTTGTAAAAATGGATTGCAGGTAATGTATGATGCATCCGGGGTCAGGCTTCATGCTGGTCGTCAAGCCGAGGTAAAGCCATAGAATAACTTATTAATATCTTCTCTGGTAGGTTTGTTATATGCTTTCCTAAACTTAAAGCCTTTTATACAACTTCAGCTGCTGAATCAAATTGTTTGCGAGTTTCCTCCCGAGCATCCGTTATCCACAGCCAGACCCTTGCATGAGCTGCTCGGCCACACTCCTATCCAGGTTTGCTCAACTCAGCAGAAATTTCTTTATACTTTCAATCGTTCAACATTGCAAGTCTCTGTTTATCAAAGGTTCTGGTATTCAACATAAATCTAGCAGTTTTGTTAGATTGTAGTGACAAGTTGGAGTCAGGTCTGACCGGTTCCAGTTTGGGTATTTTCCTTAAATGAACGTGCCATAGCAATGTTAGAACCAGATTTGGATTTCATAAAGCTAGGACATTAGAACTGAAGTCACGATATTCGTCATGTATCAAACCAGAGTTCTTGTTGTCGATAATACGATCTATTGCTAAGTTATATGAGATTGGATTACAGGTTGCAGCAGGTGGGGTTTTAGGATGCATGGTGGCATATTTGATGAGGAGCACAAGCTAGTTTCTTTCTACTCAAGTATGAATCCAAAATTCTTTTGAAAACATAGACCCTTCAGAAACTATATAGATTTAGCGATCAAGGGACGCTAGATTATTGAAGTAAATGGAAATTGTGAAATCTGTGTAATATATAGATTATAGTTAGACTTGTCGTTGTTTAAGCTGTTCTTCTCAACATTCTCTCTCTATATATATCATCTCTACTTCCGAAGCATTCTTTAGTAGTTACTGAACAACCTGGACTACACCAAGGCTTGTCACATTCTTGTGTGTCAAAGTATCTTTACCACTACTGATAGAAAATATCAATATGAAGCTTTTGAGTCAGCCTAACTAATTCGAAGATCTGTTTTGGATATTGTTCTTTAATGACTAGCAATGGCTATGTAGAATCAGATTCCAATTCAGATAACGGTGCTTCACGTTCTGCTTTTGCTTTTAGGTGACTATTGGTTTAAACTCTATTTTAGAGTGTTCCATAATAGTAAAAGCGTATCTCTGGGTGTTAAAAAGTTGACATGATGTCACAATTTGGATAACATTTACGGAAAGGAACAAAGTTGTCAATTTAGTAGAATCGGCTTCTATAGTGAGGACCACGTTGCTTAGGTTCACAGTTCACACTAGTCATCGTCTTGCTCTGAAAGCTACAACCTTATTACAAATACTCATTCAAGTTTCAAGATGGATCGAATCTATTAGACCTACAATATATAGAGATTAGAGAGATAGATCATAGACCTCTCTGTGTTGCTACTTACTGATCATACAATATAGTACACCTTAAAAGAATATTACATAAGCAAGTCCAACAGAACTTGCATAGAAGTACACGTGTATGTCTATCTGCTGTGTACGTGTACTTGTCGATGCGTGTAACAGGCGTAAAGTATTGTTCCTATTTCTACCGAAAGTGACGAAAACTGTGGAAGCAAGAATTTATTCACTTCGAAAGAAGATGTTAGTTAAAGTTGAAATTATTCCAACAAAATATTTTTTAAATAATCTTCATCCTCTGTTTCAAGATTACAAAACCTCCTAGCTAGAGAGCATCACTGTCAAGAAAAAAAAAGAACAAGCAGACAAGAAAAATGGGATGTTTCGGATCATTTAAGACTTCAAAAACAAGAAACCACAAACAAGAAAGGGCCCAACAAGAAACGATGACACGACAGAACCCATCTCCTCAACCTCAACCTCAAACCTTGAGAACCGAAGAAGTTCTGTTGCAGATTCCGAGATGTAGAGTCCATCTCATAGACGACTCCGAAGCCATGGAGCTCTCCTCCGGTGATTTCAAGCTCGTTAAGGTCTTAGACAACGGCGTGACTCTAGCTATGGTCGTGAGAATCGGACATGACCTTCAGTGGCCGGTGATTAGAGACGAGCCGGTGGTGAAACTCGATGCACGTGATTACCTCTTCACGCTTCCGGTTAAAGACGGTGATCCACTTAGCTACGGTGTCACTTTCTCAGGAGACGACAGGGACGTAGCCCTCGTGAACAGCTTGAAGTTATTGGACCAATTCTTGAGTGAGAATTCTTGTTTTTCGCATTCGGCGTCGAGTAAGGTTAACAAAGGTATCGACTGGGAAGAATTTGCGCCAAGGATTGAAGATTACAACAACGTTTTAGCTAAGGCTATTGCTGGAGGAACAGGACATATTATTAGAGGAATCTTTAGTCTCAGTAATGCTTACTCTAACCAGGTTTAAAATCACACTAGAAGCTTTCTTGATATATATATATATATATATATATATATATATATATATATATAATGAGAGAAGCAAAAGCATTGAATATTATCATTGATTTCGAGCAGGAGCAGCGGCACAGAGGAAAAGAGAAGCGGTGGATTAGAGCTTAAGAATACACCAAATTCACATACTTATTTTTCAAGTCCAAAATAATATT
>NC_025685.1:10253982-10272138 GCF_000633955.1 Camelina sativa | reverse complement strand
ATAATGAGAGATAATAATATATGTACATAATATTATTATGAGTTTTGTTGTGGAACAGGTTCACAAGGGAGGTGACATAATGATTACAAAAGCTGAGGAGAGCCAGAGAAATGGAGGAGGTTACAACCATGGAAACTCCAGTGGTACTGAGAAGAAAAATGGAATCAACACAAACCTTCAACGGTACTCACTCCTTAGTTTTCATAATATTGTTTGTTTGTATTTGGCGTTTACGTAAGAAAAAATATACACTCAAAATGTGTCAAACAAAGAATGGAGACATACATCGTTGTTCTTGATTCTTTTCATATCGTTGGCTACCATGTATATAGAGTGAGGAAGATGTCAAAGGCGACCGAGAATCTGAGCAAGACTATGTTGAATGGTGCGGGAGTTGTGAGTGGTTCTGTGATGGTCCCTGTGATGAAGTCAAAACCAGGGATGGCCTTCTTCTCCATGGTTCCAGGGGAGGTCCTCTTAGCTTCACTTGATGCCCTTAGTAAGTTGCATCTTATCAAATGAAATGTCTTTTTTTTTAGGGGTTCAAAACTGGAAGAAACATAACTTAATTAATGAGGTGACACGTTTGGTTTGATCCATTAGATAAGATACTAGATGCAACTGAAGCCGCAGAGAGACAAACTCTATCTGCTACATCCAGAGCTGCTACCAGAATGGTCAGTGAGAGGTAAATATTTCACCTTACAAATACAATCCTCAAATTTGAGATTCATCTTTTCATGATAAGTCTCTAGTGAACATACACAATTTAAGAGTTTTTAGGTGAAAATAAACTGATAAGGACACATTTGGCAAAGCAGGTTTGGAGATAATGCTGGGGAGGCCACCGGAGATGTTCTAGCGACAGCCGGCCACGCGGCTGGAACTGCCTGGAATGTTCTCAAGATCCGCAAAACTTTCTATCCTTCATCTTCTCTCACATCCGGGATCGTCAAAAATGCTCCAAGAAAGTGATATATAGCGAGTTGTATTTTCAGTTACTTTTATCAACGTATGTTATGATCGATGGAAACCCCAAAACCAAACTCACTTTTCATATTTTTAGTCTGTAATGTATTAATGAGTTACTTGAAATGTAATAAGCTCCGCAAAGTGTGTAAGTTTTATGATTTTAGCTCAAAAACCAATTTACAATGGGTACACTAAACAAGTTTAGTGTGTTGTTTTATTTGAGTTCCAAATTTCCAATCGATTAAACATTGTACGTACGACAGCTAATACATGAAAGATTAGTCAAACCAATTAATTTAATTAATTTGACACCCTCTTCCTAGCTAATATACATATCAATCTCTTAATGTCGTTATATATATTAGTAAACTATTTGATTTTGTCAATATTTTAGAACACAACATATAAAATGTAATGATGGAGGATATCCTTTGAGGAGAATAATACACTTGGGATTATATATACGTTCATTATCAATTTAATCCCTCGCAAGAACCAGTTTATAATGGCTCAATAAAAACAAGCAACTGATGAAGTCTTGGAAAATATGACACGGTCAGGTTTCGTTTAAATTTTCACTTTGACATGTTGATCAAGTTGTTTCTATAGATGAAATCAAATATTAACAAGTTGAGCTATTTGAAATAGCATTGCTAGTTCCAACTAGAAACTAATTCTTCATTATCAAACTATAGGATCATATTCTGTGGTCTTACGTTTTATCTTGGCTATAAATATGATCAAATGTTTTAAGTTTTTATGTCATTACCTTCCACCCTCCAATATTATTCGAACGAGCCACACATAGATATCAAATCACTCTTAAAGTACTACCGTACTAAGAACAAAAAGACACGATGTCCTCATCAACCCAACAAAACCAATCTCCCCAAAACGTGAAATCCGAACCGTTGAAGCTAGCGTTGAGTCTCTCAGGGGAAGACGGAGAAATTGTAGGAAACCCTAATTTTCTAGAAGATTTCATGGGGGAGAAATCTTCGAGTACTTCTAGTAAAAATAGCAATGAAATTGATTGGGAGGAGTTTGCACCGCAGGCTGAAGAATACAAAAGCGTTGTAGCCAAGGCCATCGCTGAAGGAACGGGGCATATCATCAAGGGAATCTTCACTTGTAGCAATTCTTACTCTAAGAAGGTCTGATAGCCCCCCTCTCATGATGCTTATGAGTGTCAATATTCCATTATTGTGATTTAAATCTAAATATTATCACTTCTGTGTATAAATCATCTTAATTACTTTTGTGTTAAGTTGGTTTTAAAAAAATTACTATATGAAGTATGAACATTGAGATTTAAGACGCACATATAATTGTAGCTTTTTATATATTATATGGTTTTTATTTTCTAATAATAAAAACAGATTCGCAAGGGAGGAGGTGTAACAACGATTGCAAAAGAAGTTGAAGACAGAAGTGGTGACATATCAGAAACCGATGGAGGTGACAACAATAAGAAGAATAAACTCAACACAAATATTCAAAGGTATATCACGTTTTGTTGTTTTAAATGTACAAACCCTGCAAAGT
The DNA here is from genome assembly GCF_000633955.1 of Camelina sativa. Classification (NCBI taxonomy): domain Eukaryota; kingdom Viridiplantae; phylum Streptophyta; class Magnoliopsida; order Brassicales; family Brassicaceae; genus Camelina; species Camelina sativa. Next base: position 10,269,621 of record NC_025685.1, on the reverse strand, counting down.
TGTATATATTAGGCTTATTAATTAGCATCAAACACTGAAATGTTGGGGTCTTGTCTCCTTCTTATGAACCAAATCATGGCTATTTTATTGGATGTAACATAGAGTTGAGAAGCTCTGGAAGGCGAGCGAAGAGATAGGGCTCACGGTCTTAGAAGGTGGAGATATGATGAGCAGTGTGATGGTTGCTCCGGTGGTTAAGTCGAAGTTAGGGAAGGCATTGTTATCCACTGCTCCAGGAGAGGTTATCTTGGCTTCACTTGATTCTTTTAGTAAGTAACATAGAATAGCTCCTTAAATTGCCAATCTCTACCTCAACTTCATTGATTGATATCGAAGTTTTTGGGATCAAAATGATAAGAAATTAAAAAACAGGTAAATTGTTGTATGTGATCAATAGATAAAATACTTGGTGCTGCTGAGGCGGCAGAAATACAAACTCATTCTGCCACATCCATGACTGCTACTAGACTTGTGAGTAAGAGGTAAAAAATTCTTTTACTGATCCTCAAATTTGAATTGAACTATGTCTGGATACATTTATTGAGTTAAATGTAACAAGTATTCACATTTTTGTAATGACCGCACCACAGTTTTGGAAAGAATGCGGGGAAAACCACCGGAAAAATTCTAAAAACATCGGGAAGCTTAGGCCGAACCGCTTGGAATATTCAAAAAGCCCTCGAGCCAACTTTTTCCATCACCTCAGAAATTGTAAAAAATGCTCCGAGACGGTAGTACATATATCACATATGTCACATATGTCTTGGTCAAATTGGAATAAGAACCGGAATCCAAATTTTGGTTTATTTTGACTTTCGGTTTATCGAGTGAACAAAAGTCAATGCCTGACAGAACCAGCAAAGTACACAGCAGTGCACTTTAACACACATTACAGTATCTATCTAACTCTAGTACCACCAGATAGGAGTTTCCCGCTCTAGGGCTTATGTCTGAATCTCTGAATCAATCTGAAATTGAAACTCATGAGTCACTCCAATCTCACACTTCCATCTCTCTCGCTCACCGTAACCCTAATCCCCAAACACCCGATTCGTCATCTCCGATCTCCAATTCCTAACCGGAACTTCGCAAACCCTAAGCTCAATGCGACTCCGTCTCATCTCCCCTCGAAAAGGGTTTTCTTGGTTAGAGCCAATGTCGACGGAGACGGTAAAACCGGGAACTGGGTCAACCGGTTACCAATTCCAAGACTTGGAGCTGAGAATGTCTTCAGATTGATATCAAGCGCTACGGGAAGCCCCATTGGCCAGTTCATATCGTCCCCTGTGACATTTCTCCATTCTGTGGATCCTAGAATCAAATTGGTATATCGAATTCTTCATTCTAGAATCCAATTTTGTGAAATCTTTTTTTGTTACTTTGCTATAGCTGAGTTTTTGGTATTTGCATATATGTGTTAGGTATGGTTATTAACTCTAGTAGTTCTTCCAGCTAGAGCTAATATAGTTGTGCGTTTGGGACTTGTTCTATGTACAGCTCTTTTGTCAATCCTTGTTCTCCCAAGACAAGTATGGATGGTGAGTTCTTCTTTTTCCTCTGTCACAACTCTGTTTCTTTGCTCTTCTTGCACTTGTTTATCTTCTCTCTTTTCATGTAAGGATCAATTGGCGAGAGTGTCACTTCTTTCGGGTATTCTCTTTATAACATTGGGGCTAGGTTCAGATGGTGCGCCACCAATGCTTCAGTCAAGAACACCACCATCTTCAATCACAAGCTTGCCTAATCTTCCAATGTCTTTAAGTGGTTATTCGTACATGTTACTGAAGTTTGGACCTTTGCAATTCACTAGGAAAGGTTTATCTGTTGGAAGCACAGCCGCATGCTTAACCTTTATAGTAAGTCTGTTTGCTATTTTCACTATTTTTTTCCTTCATTTAGTTCACCTAATGGAACATTTTGGTGTTTTTTTTTTTTGGCACAGATCTTTCAAAGTGCTAGTATTTGCCTTGCAACCACAACACCTGAGCAACTTGCACTAGCTTTACGTTGGTTCTTGTTCCCGTTGACGTATATTGGTGTTCCAGTTGGTGAAATCATCCTCACACTCTTGCTTTCGCTAAGATTCATTAACTTGGTTTTCGATGAGGTAAAGATTTATCTCCCTGCTTAGCATATACAGTATCAATCAGCCTAGTTAAACCAAGATCTAAAACCACATAATGGTATGTTTCTGTACATGTTACTTTGTAGGTCCGAAGTGTTGCACTGGGAATCGTATCTCGAAGAGTAAACTGGCAGCAGCTTACTGTTCTGGAGACACTTGATAGTAAGTTTCTTCTCTCTTTTCACTATATCTTGTTGTCAGTCTTTCTAGAACTCATCTTACAAGTGGCTGCTTTTGTAGTTTTCGCATCTTTCATACGCCGCATCTTCAAGAACATATTTCGCCATGCCGAGCAAATATCACAGGTCAACTAGATTTCTGTGTGGTGTAGAGAGGTCTTTCATTATTAGAAAATCAGATACGAACTCTCTGTTGAAGAACTAAGCATTTTGTTCTGTTTATGTGCAGGCCATGATTGTTAGAGGCTTCAGAGGAGAGAGCAGTAGCCACAAGATTTACTTCTTCTCTGGATCATCAAATAAGTTTGCAGATTTTGCATCAGTCTTGTGTTTAATCGGTGTAATCTCAACCGCGCTCTTGTCCGAATACTTTCTTGTCTAATAGTATTATTACTGATTGTTTCAATCTAATCTTTTATTTTACACCATAAAGAACAACAACCTGAACACTTTCTTTATTTCTTGAGGTAAAGCAACAATTACAGGTAAAAAATCAAGAATTGAATAGTAATAAAAATGTAATGTAAACTAAACTACGCCACTGTCGATAATGCAACAAAGTAAGTAATCTTAGTTGAGCGCAATTATATTTTAGGCCAATTTTTTAAAAAAAAAAGAAACAAAAAACGGACAAACAAAACAAACTAAATTAAACAACAATATGAAAATAGAATGATACGTCTAGGCTAGAGATGCGTCGTTACGAGGAAACCAACGTTAAACAGAGAAGCCATCTTTGCCAATCTCTTCCTTCTTCTATTTATTCCATTAGAGTTGCAAGAACTCACAAATTAAAGAGATCCGTAGATTTAAACTTCATTACCCCCAAAAAAAACCTGAGCAGGAACCGAAGAAAAGGACCATTTTTTTTAAAACCCTTTTCTTCTTCCTTCTCTTTCCCACCATAACCTTTCTCTTCTTTTTTTTCTTGGTATCCAAGGAAACACCTTCAACCCCATTTTTTCTTCTTCTTTTAGGGTTTTTTTTAATAGACTTTTCTTTCGAATTGTTTGACGATGGGAACTGAAGTTATCCGGCCTCAAAATGTTCTGGTTGACCGGATGAGAGATTCTCCGGCAACAATATTTAATCCTCGGAGGCATCATTTTCACCGGAAACCACCTCTCCGACCTGACCAAAGGAGACGATTTGGCTCCGATGAGTTTAGAACGACGGCCAAGAACTTTGTTAGGAGAAGAGGAGAGTCTTTTGATTCATTTTCAAACATCAAGGTACGGAAGAGTTCACCGGAGGTCTCTGCAGACGATATTTACGCGGGATCATCTATGTTTGTTTTGTCTCCAGCGCCGAGCTCGTTACCTTTTCCGTCGTTCTCTAGGAGGAATGAGAAATTAAACCAGGTTCTTGTCGTTTCAGTGGATGACTCGGCGTCTCAAGATCTCCGGCGACTTCTCCGGCTGGAGTTTTGAGGATATGGATGAACGGAAAACTCGCCGGAATCGTCAGCTATTTAACAGTTCATCTGTAAAATTATAAGTTATCGGAATCGACAACGTTACTGTTTTATGAATCTCATCCTTCCCTTTTGAAAATTTATGTTTTATGGGGGTGGTGGATATGGAAAAGATAGTTATAAAAGTACGGGGTCAGATTTAGAAACAAATGTTAAATATTTAGCTGACTTTTTCAGTTCTTTGTATAATGTGGAGATTTATTAAATATGATATGAGAAACTCTTTGGGGTCCAGATGTTAATTAATTTGAAGGTGTAACCCAAAAAATAAATATTTTTAAGTTTAAAGTTAAACAAAGCCGTGTTTTAAAAATTGCTAGGCGCTAGTCGGTGGGCCTAGCCTATAGCAAGAAAATCAGAGATTAAACATAAATTAATCGGGAGTTAGTTTTATGGTTATTTATTAAATTGATAATAAAACAAAAATATATAATACTATTATATGTATCTATAAAAATATATAGTATTATTATACTGAGTAATTCTTCCTTCCTCCATAACCTGATCAAAATCAACAATGAATTATACTTAAACAGTTCAGACGCAGACAAAATGTTTTTTCATTTGCTGCCACTCAAGTTTTACCAGAATTTGATCAACTTCTGAGAGAAACTCGACTTGGTGAGTGACCAGAATGACAGTTTTTCCCTTCAGCGCATCTTCAACACATTTCTGCAGTCACAGTTGAACATATTAAGAAGCAGTCATTAAGAAAAGCTTCTTTGAAAGCAATGTTCTCACTTACATGAAAAAGAATTCCAGCTGTATGAGCATCCACAGCACTAAAAGGGTCATTAAGGAGGTAAACATCAGCGCCTGCATAGACAGCACGGGACAGCTGAATCCTTTGCTTTTGTCCTCCGCTTAAGTTAATCCCTCTTTGTCCTATTTCTGTGAGGTCACCATGTCCAAAACCGTTCATGTCTTTATCCAACGCACATGCTTTTATAGCCGCATTGTATCTTCCAGGTTCCATGTCCCTGCAAAAGCGTCCCACTCTTTACTGCTAAATCCAACAAAGAACCGGCAAGATTACTGATCCTCTATTAACTGAAAATCTTAGCAAAGAACCGGCAAGATTACTGCTAAATCCAACAAAGAACCGGCAAGATTACTGATCCTCTATTAACTGAAAATCTTAGCAAAGAACCGGCAAGATTACTGCTAAATCCAACAAAGAACCGGCAAGATTACTGATCCTCTATTAACTGAAAATCTTTGCAATGTCCTGCTTCAAGCTACCAAAAACAATTGCGATAATTTGGAAAGTGCACTCGGACAAGCTTTGTCTCTCAAAAGATTTGGAAGGTCTAAGATTCAGAAAGATTCACTCTTTTAACCAAGCACTTCTGGCAAAACAAGCTTGGAGAGTGCTGAAGCAACCATACTGTTTCATGGCAAGACTTATGAAAAGCAGATATTTTGAAGAAGCTGAATTTTTAGATGCAATCATAGGCCAAAGACCTTCCTTTGCTTGGAGAAGCTTATTGTTTGGCAGGGAGTTACTAAAGAAAGGTCTGATAAAAAAAGGTTGGAACTGTTAGATCCTCGATCAGAGTTTTGGAATAGAGAGATTCTGGAAGAGCTTTTCCTACCCCAAGATATCACCAGAATCTTGGCCATAAAACCGATTTCTTCTCAGGATGATTTTCACATTTGGCAGTTCAACAAAAGTGGAGACTTCTCGGTAAAGTTGGCCTACTGGCTATCGGATCAAGAGGCAAGCAATTGATTGAGAAAAGAAGTTAGTTTCCAACCTTCCACGACATAACTGAAAAAACTGATCTGGACCCTCTAGACTGATCCAAAAATTAAAGTGTTTCTCTGGAAATTTATCAATGGTATTTTGCCAGTGGCGGTAAATTTGAATGGCAGAGGAATGAGAATGGATGAGACCTGTCAGATGTGTGGAGAGCCTGGTGAATCAACTAATCATACTCTCTTTCTATGTTCCTTGGCAAGACAGGTTTGTCCCCTTTTAGACAAAATGGTTCAATCTTTTCAAATTTCTATCACCTGCTTTTCAACAAAAACAATACGAGATGGCCTTCCAATCTGCGTAAAAATTTTCCATGGATCCTCTGGAGAATCTGGAAAAACATGAATACACTTAATTTTGAAGGCAAGAATTTCTCACCATTGGAAACGGTTGAGAAAATCAGAGAAGATGTATCAAAATGGTTTGAGGCTCAAATCCTAGAGAGGGAGGAGGAACATTTGATTGTAGAAGAGCGGTCTAATGGGTTTTAAGAAACAATAACTGTTGGCAGACAATGGAAAAAGCTACCTGAGAGTTGGCTGAAATGCAATGTGGGAGCCTCTTGGTCGAAAAGAAATCAAGTTGCACGGGGATCATGGATTCTAAGAGATAATACAGATGAAGTTCTTTTGCACAGTCGAAGAGCTTTTGCAAACATCACTTGCAAAAGAGATGCAACTTTAAGAGTTTTTCTATGGTCAGTGGAAAGTATGGCGAGCCATGGGTGGACAAAGTCATATTCTCAATCCAAGATAAAGCACTGGTTGAAGCAGTCGCTAGACCGATAGCTTGGCCTTCTTTTAAGGCACAATTTCTGGCTATAAACAATTTTTTGAGGCCTTTTAAGGAATGGAAATTGGAGCTGGAATTAGCTGCCGCAAACAGAGGAGCAAATCTTATAGCTCAGAGTGTCACAGAGGATATGCGAAACCAATCCTATGTAGCTGCAGGATATCCAGAATGGTTACATACTGTTTCATGGAAGAAAAAGCTTTGTCCCCTGTTTGATTGGACAGTTTTTTGGAGATCTTTCTCTTTTTAGTTTAGAGAACTTTGTGGGAATTTTTTGTGGTGCAAGTTTGGTTTGGAAAGTATAGGCTTCTTTTTGTATAGTTTCCTATTGTTGTTATAAATGGATACTAGTGTAGGCTAACTTAAGTCACTCGCTTTGGCTAGTAGTTAGCTCTAGTAACTTCTCGGTTCCATTGTTGGATTAATACAAACTTCAGACAAAAAAAAAAGGTAGTTTTCTATCTCAAATTTTTACATATATTTTTAAATAGACTTTAGGAAATATATCTGGCTACTCCACTGGTTTTTGTTGAGTGCAACGTACCTATTATGTTTTTGAAAGTTTCCTTACTTTTTGACAATATTCAAACATGTTTTAAAGTTATTGGTGAGGTGGATGTGGATCTTTTTTTTTATTTTGGGCTCAACTTCAACTATTCATTATCCAAAAGAATACATCCAAATTCAAGGTACATAACATTCACTTCTATAGAATTGGACCAAATGCAATGGGTCGGTCTAGTATCACCCTGAAACACTAGGCAGGATCCAACGCTACCTGACCGAGAGACCATTGCATTTTTTAACCATAATGAGATAGATAACACTCCACAACTCAGAGTGAAATCATCTCTTAAACAACCTAAATTAACCCTATGATACGAAAACAGCTACTAACACAGAGAGGACGAAAATCTATACTGAAGATCAAAAATAATTCCAAGCTATTTGAACGTCATGATATGCGTGTAGAACTTGTTCCAATAGCATCAACACCCAGAGACGCAACATCAGAAAGACTTTGTTTCTCCGGCTTTCATTGTTCCGATCCTAAGCCAAAAAACGGACAATACATCCAAACTGACCCAACCAAGGAAAGCGAAATAAAACCAGCATGATCTGAGGCTTCTCCGAACAATCACTTAATGACCAGAATGCTAACCACCAAAAGATAAGAGATTGAAACACAGATTGGCATAGCTTCACCACACGATGCATTTTCGGACTGGCCACATCGCATCCGCCTAGTTGTCTCACTTCTTAGCCGGACTGAAACCAGAGGTTGAGGAGCTCTCAAGAACACCAGCTTTGAGGATAACCTCAAATCTCGGCCGCCAACATCCAACGAAACCTCCCCAATAGCCGGTCGACTCTAGAACTCTACTCTTCCGATAGCCTCCGGTCAGCTAGGATCTCCGGCGAAAGGAAAGGGGATCAGGAGGGCGCTACTCAGTAACCCAGATCCGGCGCCCTGAAACTGCAAAGAAGGCCGCCCGGAGCAGCTTCGAACCACCACCAATCTCCCGAAGAGGAAAGACGAGCCGAGATCTCTCTCTATAACATCTGCCACCGCACCATAATGACGCAACAGAGGAGTTACTCCTCGCACTGCCGGAGAAGAGGAGATCGAGTCCTTTTACCCTACTACTACAAAGGAAAATAAAAGAAAGAGGAAGAGCAGAGCCCTCCCACACCGCCGGCGAAGCCTCGGAAGGCGGAGAGGCAAACGGATCAAAGGGGGCGACGCTTTAGAAACTAGGGTTTTGAGAGAGAACTCTGTTTTTTTTTTCGCTGATATAAGTGGTGGATTTGGATCTTGTTCTAATATAATACGATATCCTACTTTTATTTCTAGAAATTTGAAAAACTGATATTATAGACTATGGGTCTGATTGGTGACCACATTTAAATGATGCGGTTAGAAAATTATTAGCGGTTGAAAAGAAGGCGGTTAAAAAGAAAGCGGTTAAAGATAGCAGATAGAAAAGATAGTATGATAAAAGTGTGTGGTTGAGTATTTTGCTTGATTAGTAGCATTATAGCGGTTGAATAGTATATATTATATTAAATTATGAAATTTATTAGATAAAAAAAATATAAAGAACATATTCTATTTTATAAAATGAAAATTTAATAATCAATAAATAATATAAATCATATGCAATAATCAAATATGTTTTAAAATTCATAATTTGAAACTTTTTAATGGTTGTGATGACTATATAAAACATATAATTGTAATTTTGTATTAAAATTAGGATAATTATAAGTTTTTACAAGTGAATCTGTCATTAAATAAAAATTGTGTATTTTTTAAAACCAAAACCAAGCTTATCGGCCAATTTTAAAATTTCACTCAAATTTATTTTTTTCACTTGCATTATTAAATACACATTATTATTTTATTTTATTTTATTTTTATTGTATAAGCTATCGTTAAGAACAAATATTTAACGCAACAAAAAAAAAATCTTTTCGTTTTCAACCGAAGTTACAAATGCTCATATTTCTTAGTGGTTGGTTTTCATCTTTTCAACCACCTAAAATCAGTTATAACCACTTACATCTTCCGCTGACTTCAATCGCTCATTACAAATACCTTTTCCAACTGTAACGCCCGCGAACCAATTTCTGGAATTTTGGTTAGGGTGATGAAATTGATTATGATTAGTTAATCAATTTGTTTTTTGTATGGAGTCCTAGCATCATCCTCTTCGAGCCTTCAATGAGATTCCACGGTAAGATGTGTGTGTGCTCTGTGTGTGGTTTTGAATTGTGTGCTTAGCCTTCTGTTCTGTCAGTGCAAAGAGAGATGGTTAGAGAGGGTGCTGTTGCTGGTCNATCTTTTCAACCACCTAAAATCAGTTATAACCACTTACATCTTCCGCTGACTTCAATCGCTCATTACAAATACCTTTTCCAACTGTAACGCCCGCGAACCAATTTCTGGAATTTTGGTTAGGGTGATGAAATTGATTATGATTAGTTAATCAATTTGCTTGTTGTATGGAGTCCTAGCATCATCCTCTTCGAGCCTTCAATGAGATTCCACGGTAAGATGTGTGTGTGCTCTGTGTGTGGTTTTGAATTGTGTGCTTAGCCTTATGTTTTGTTAGTGCAGAGAGATGGTTAGAGGGGGTGCTGTTGCTGGTCGTGGTCGAGGACACGGACATGGTCGTGGACGCGGACGTGGTCGTGGTAGGGGCAAAGTCCCAGTGGTTAGTGAGACTGTGGACAAGAGTGTGACAGCTGAGGGTGTTGACGAGTCACAGGGTTTCTAGGAGGGATCCATGAGTGTGGCCGGTGAGGGTACCGATGGGACCGTAGGCGCTGAGGGGGTCGGTGTGGGCGGTGTCGGTGCTAGAGTGGTCGGTGATTCTAGGGTTCCGAGTGCAGGAGTTCCAGCAGGTGGAGCCTCTGGGGGAGGCATTGATCTTGCGGGCTTGTTGACACAACTGTTAGCGCGGATACCGGGTATGGTACCAGCACAGACACAGGCAGCACCGCCAGCGGCGGCTGGGTGAAGCAGCCAGTGGTCCGGATACGGGAGTTCATTCTCATTATGTCAGTATGCTGAGGGAGATGAACTACATTGGTACTGAGCGGTTTTCGGGTGGTATTGATCCTTTCGTTGCAGATGCATGGAGTACGCGAGTGGAACGTAACTTCCAGTCTCTCAATTGTCCTGAGGAGTTTTGGGTGGACATAAGGGTCCACCACTTGATTGGTGATGCTCAATTGTGGTGGAGATCAGTGGCTGCTAGGAGAGTGGAGAGGGAGATGTCTTGGGCTGACTTCGTCGAGGAGTTCAACCGCAAGTATTTTCCTAGAGAGGCATTGGACCGGTTGGAGGTGCAGTTTCTACAGTTATCTCAGGGGACTCGGTCGGTGCGGGAGCTGGACTTGGAGTTTAGTCGACTTCTGATGTATGGTGGTCGGGCGATGGAGTCTGAGGTGGCTCAGATTAGGAGGTTCATGAGGGCGCTTCGTGAGGACTTGAGGGTCCACTGCAGAGGGAGGATTTATGCTACGAGGGCGGAGCTAGTGGAGACTGCAGCTGAGATTGAGGATGACTTAAGGGGGAAGACTGTGGTGGTTAGCCCTACCATTCAGTCAGAGGAGACATTGGAGCCGAGGGTTCCGAGCAAGGGTAACAAGTCAGAACAAAGGCATCAAAGGATGCGGGAGGAGACGTCGGTGACAAACCAAGGCGGTCAGAGATGCTACGGGTGCGGGAGCATGGATCACATGTTGGCAAGCTGCCCTAAGAGAAGCGGGACACAAGAGAACATTCGAGTGTGCTTTTATTGCAAGGAGGTGGGACATATCAGGCCACATTGTCCAAGGCTGCAACAGTTGACAGTGGGAGGGGTGCAGCCGAGGGAGGGGCCGAGCGCCAATCTCGGAGTTTAGTTTCTTTCTGTTTTCATTGGTTCTGTTAAGCTTTTGCGTTTTGGAATTGTAGACGTTTGTTGCATTTGAGAATTTAATAAGATGATTAGTTCTTATGAAATTTTGATGCGTAATGGATGAATGTTTAAGTAATTCGTGAAATGGAAAACTTTCCTGATATAGAAGTTTTCTATAAGTGGAAAGTTTCCAAAAGAGGAAAGTTTAAAAATGGAAAGTTTTAGGGGAGTTAGAAGTTGTCCATTTTTAGCAATTGTGAGCCTTGTAGGGGCTGGTGTGGCCTTTGTGGCGGACTATTTAGCCAATTGTGTGGCCGATGTGCTTATTGGTGTTGTTGAAGAGGATTTAATAAGATGATTTGATGAGGACATAAGCTCAAGCATCACCAACGTTGTTAGAGTTCCAACTATGTATCAACCGCCTAGGAGAAGATCCGGTGCAAGGACGATGCGTGAAGAATTCAACAAAGCTGTGGAGATTTTAATCAACTATAAATACTTGGAGAGCACCATTGACCAGTTCAACAACCTCACCCTTGGCGATAAAAAGCACCAACATGAAGATATTATGGATAGTGCAACTAACGTCACGAATTCGGACTTAAGTGTCGGCCTAAACTTTTACAAACCAACAAGTGAAAGGCCTCTCCTTAAGACAAACCAAGCCCAAGTTCTTTTTGTCATCACTCCAAACGACAACACTTAAAAGACATGAGTTAGAAGCTTCCAAGGCCAAGAACTTCCTCCCCAAGCCAAGGTAAGTGTTTAAATATTTTCTAATAAATGAGAAATTTCCTATTCTTTTGCAGGTTGGTTCGAAAGTAATCTAGATTCCTTTTGTAGTTTATTTTGTGAATTATTTGTTGCCTTTCTTCTCTTTTCAAAGACTCTAGAAAGTCAAAGCTGTCGACATATTAATAAGGTCCATTGCAGCTCTTGTAGTTCACGTTTTTGCTTATTATCAATAAAGAGAGAACTTTTCTTTTAAGTGTTTTACGAGTTCACCGATCTTGTGTGGGTTCCCCTTGATACGTGACTTCCTCGACTTATCACAGTCTCACTCATCGATTGTGTGGTGTCCATCGATCCATTCCACTCCTTAGTCGACGCAAAGAGAACCGTGTGGTCCTTTGTTCCGGCATCGTCAACTCATGTTATAACGTCGACGTAGAAAGCACCATGTGTTCATCTACTTAGATCCGATCATCCCCTTGATCTTATATCATGATTAGTTCCAATGGAATCCTAAGGTATAGTGGGTTGAAGGATTATGCAATTTCTATAAATGGAAAGGGGATGTGAAATGTCTGAGTTGCGGCTTGCAAAGCATTTGATGCGGTGAATCAGAATATGCGAACGTATGGTACTTCATTGTTTTATTATGCTCGTATTGATGATTTGTTGTGGATAATTGTCAAGCGGAAAAGCTATTTTTGGAAAGGGTGTGTGTANTGTTTAAATATTTTCTAATAAATGAGAAATTTCCTATTCTTTTGCAGGTTGGTTCGAAAGTAATCTAGATTCCTTTTGTAGTTTATTTTGTGAATTATTTGTTGCTTTTCTTCTCTTTTCAAAGACCCTAGAAGGTCAAAACTGTCGACATATTAATAAGGTCCATTGCAGCTCTTGTAGTTCACGTTTTTGCTTATTATCAATAAAGAGAGAACTTTTCTTTTAAGTGTTTTACGAGTTCACCGATCTTGTGTGGGTTCCCCTTGATACGTGACTTCCTCGACTTATCACAGTCTCACTCATCGATTGTGTGGTGTCCATCGATCCATTCCACTCCTTAGTCGACGCAAAGAGAACCGTGTGGTCCTTTGTTCCGGCATCGTCAACTCATGTTATAACGTCGACGTAGAAAGCACCATGTGTTCATCTACTTAGATCCGATCATCCCCTTGATCTTATATCATGATTAGTTCCAATGGAATCCTAAGGTATAGTGGGTTGAAGGATTATGCAATTTCTATAAATGGAAAGGGGATGTGAAATGTCTGAGTTGCGGCTTGCAAAGCATTTGATGCGGTGAATCAGAATATGCGAACGTATGGTACTTCATTGTTTTATTATGCTCGTATTGATGATTTGTTGTGGATAATTGTCAAGCGGAAAAGCTATTTTTGGAAAGGGTGTGTGTAAACACCCGATTGGTTGAGATGTTTTAGAGATGGCCTGAATAGTGGTCATGGTGGTGGTGATATTCCGGTGAGGGAATATGGTGGTTGGTAAGACATTGTGATGTTTTACGCGAACCACGGGAGGTAGCTCCGGTCGGGAGATGCTTATAGACCTTAGGACTTGTTTGCTCATGAAGAGATGATTAATTCTCCTGGGGAGATGATTAGTTCTCCAGAGAAGATGATTAGTTCTCCTGAGGGGATGATTAGTTCTCCTAAAGCACCGCGGGCTTGACGGGTTGCGACCCTGAGAGCGGCAGAGGAGATGATTAGTTCTCCTAGGGGATGATTAGTTCCCCGGAGGGGATGAGTAGTTCCCCTGGTACAGAGATCTCGAGGGTGACGATCCAAGAGTGAGACGGTATGGCTCGAGGACGACGGTCTGAGAGTGCATGCGGTGCAGTTCGAGGGTTACGACCTGAGAATGTGTGGATGAGAGAGCAAACAATGTCTAGGATCGTGGGTATGAGCATAGTGACTGGATGTAAACCGCGGAGGTCGGGATATACCTCGTCCTTTTGTGTTGTGATGACTAGTGGAGTCAGAGTTGAGTGGACCGTTGAGTCCCGTGGATGTGCAGGCTGTTGCGACAGTTGCACGAAAAACTTTGGGCTGACAGTGTTCAGTCCGGTCGGAGATTGTGCGGGCCGTGGTGACGGTTGCACGGGGTCCCTGATGGAGGGATGATGTTGCAGGATTCGAGGACGAATCCTTATTGGTGGGGGAGAATTGTAACGCCCGCGAACCAATTTCTGAAATTTTGGTTAGGGTGTCGATCGACACCACTGGTGGTGTCGGTCGTCACCGTTTGCTTATGGTTCGATTGGTTCGATTTTTAATAGTCCAGTTTGTGTGGTTGGTTTAGGGGAAGCCCTAAACTCGAGTTTAAAAGGGGAACTCGACTTAGTTCGTCCTTTTAACCATTTTTGGACAGAGAAGCAGAGAGAAGAAGGAGAAAACATTTTTGAGAGAGATTTGTGAGATCCTTTGCTGTTATTGAGAGATCTATTGCTGTGGAGTGATGATATTGTGTAAGGAACGAAGGAGAAGGCTTCTAAGTGTTGGATTCGTCGTTGTTGAGTGAGAATCTTCCTGCAAAAGAGGTGAGTGCTTGACCATGGCTGATCTAAGCCTGAGATCTCTGTTGTTTTGGCTGTTTTTTGTGTTGTGGTGTTTTGCTTGTGTGGGTTGGTTGTTTTCATGTTCCCATATGTTCCTGAGAAGTTTGGAAGAGTTTGGGACAGTTTGGAAGCGGTTTGGAAACGAGGTTTGTCGTTCGGCTTCGTGCAGATCGTGTCTGTGAAGGTGGTGTCGATCGACATCAGTTAGTGTCGGTCGACACCATGTTGGTTGGGTGTCGGTCGACACTAGTGACGCGTTAGTGTCAGTCGACACCGACCTAGTGTCGGTCGACAACAGACTTAACCAAGGCTTGTTTTCCTGGTTTGTTGTGTTGTTTGTGTTTTGGTTGATGGCTTTAATAATAGAATCTCAGTTGCTTGTGTGTATAGCCCAGTAGATGGGAGGATGGCCTCACTGAGTGTTTATTAAATACTCATGCATCTCAATTTGTGTTTGCGGTGCAGGTAAAGGCAAAGGGTGAACGTGGAATCAAGGCGATGAGGAGGAGGATGATCTAGGGTCTCATTTGTGTGTTGTTGGTTATTTATGGTTATGTGTTGGAACCCTGGTTAAAGTTACGTTAAGTTGCTGGATAGAATGGTTAGGAATGTTATTGTATTAATGATATGTTGGTTTGGTATTATTTGTACGTTCCGCTGTGTAAAATGGTTATTGTTGGTTTAAAATGATGTTTTTGTGGTTTGGGTTAATTTAATTAAGTAGTTTAGAATGTTTAATTATATATTGTATTTAAAAAAAAAAATGGATCCAGTCGTTTACCAACCGGCATAATGATTAGCAGCTTTTAACCATCTCGTTTCCAACAGAGATGTTTGAGTGTTTCCAATCAGAGTCATATAAAGGCTAACCAAGACTCCTAAGTGATAATTTGTTATTTTTGTTGGAGCAAACATGTTTGAGAATTCTAATAGCACGCACTAAGAATTTCATCTTTGTTGCAAACTTTTTTTTTTTTGGTTATACTTATACCTAAATTTAGTTATTCTTGCTATTCTATGGTAAATTCATTGGATGAGTGTACACAAACTGTAAACGTTTTTCACTTTGTTGATATTGAAGCATTTGAAATCAATGTTAACTATTAACCGACTTCTTCAGTTCTTTGTGGAATATGACAAAAATTTATGGTGATTTGATATCATCTTCATTATTCATTTTGCTTAAACTCCATCAAATAAAACCGTTTCAAACTTGTGTCGTTGATGAGAAAATTATAAAAATATGAATTCATACTTCTTCGTTACATTCGTAATCTTATTGGAACTCGGAATATTGATTCTTAATAGTCCCAAATTTGTGAAATTCTAGTCTAAGATATATAAGGTGTAATTAAGGAACTTAAATGTTACTCTTTGCCCATTACTATAGTGGAGCCAACAATCAATGATATGTAGCTCTGTACTCATCATCAAAACGATATGTAATTCTTTCTAGTGACGAGTTATGACAATATGGGATGCAAAGGAAATATTCTTTTTGTTATGGCTTCTGTATCTCATGTGCTGCATGCATGCTTGATGACTTGATGTTGACGAACTTGTGTGTTATATCGTAGTAATATATATATATATATATATA
>NC_025685.1:10243441-10253323 GCF_000633955.1 Camelina sativa | reverse complement strand
GGGGGGGGGGGGGGGGGGGGACAATTATAACCAAAATCGAATTAAAACTAAAATGAACTGAATTAAACACAATGATCAAGCTAATTAATTAACTTCAATTAGATTCCAGCACAAATTTTATTAAATTTCAATCAACCAGATCATTAAACCCAAAAAAAAATATATCTCATGAGTCATGAAGTTTTGTATATTTAGTATTTACTCGAACAATACTTCATTCAGTATTTCGTGACACGTTACTCAACATTGTGGAAGATTCAAGAATATAATACTACATTTTTTTGTTTTTTTTTTCTTCTGTAAAAGTATTAACACTAAAATTTTCATATCTTTAAACATCTATGTAATTGGATTCCATCAAACGGAAAAAAAAAAAAAAAATACAAGATAAGAAAATCGCGTGAGTTAATTTGAACTCAGTTTTTAATGTATTATACTGGAAATAAATTGTGACATATATAACACAATTATTTGAGCCTCGCATCTTACTCACCACCCACCACATCCCCTCTGTGGATATCTATCTATCAACTCTCATGATGACTTCGGTTTGGACCGTTTGGTCTACCCATATAGTGCAATCAACTATCTTCCTGAGGCAATAATTCAGAATATAGCACAATATGGTACAGTTATCGTAACGGGGACACATTTATTTGTTCTGTGTAACCAACGAGCGAGCAATGAATTGACTCCCTGTTAACACCATTGAATGTAGCTCACATGTCGCTAGGATAATGTCTCTGAATACCACCAATATAGTGATATTGGCTCAAATCCTAAAACAGTAGAAATATTGTAGTATTTAATAATAGTATTATATAGTGACGTTCGAATTAATAGCTCTGTTTTTGACTTTTTATAATTTCTTACAATTCAAACTTTAAATTGTCAAATCTATTAATGGATATGAAATCCCATCCTGCAACTTCTAAAACGCACTGTATGTTAGACCATCATTAATCGGAGAACACCTTTCGTGTTCTAAGCCCAAAAAAATTAGAAAAATAATGAATAGTGATTTAGAACACTTTTTTTAGTTCTTTATGTAGAACTGATTTAAACCCAATTCTTATTTGACGTGGCTTCACGTGATTGGACGAGATTTTTTAGAAAAAAAGAAAATATTTCATTTATATAAGTATGTAATTTAAATAAGTATCCAATTTAAATATTAATTTATAAGTTTTTATAATTGTAATATATTTAAGAATATTATGTTAATTTATAAGTATATAATTGCTTTTATATAAGTATGCAATTTAAATGTTAATTTATAAGTTTTTATAATTGTAATATGTTTAAGAATATTATATTAATTTATAAGTATACAATTGCTTTTATATAAGTAAGCAATTTAAATGTTAATTTATAAGTTTTTATAATTGTAATATGTTTAAGAATATTATATTAATTTATAAGTATACAATTGCTTTTATATAAGTAAGCAATTTAAATGTTAATTTATAAGTTTTTATAATTGTAATATGTTTAAGAATATTATATTAATTTATAAGTATACAATTGCTTTTATATAAGTAAGCAATTTAAATGTTAATTTATAAGTTTTTATAATTGTAATATGTTTAAGAATATTATATTAATTTATAAGTATACAATTGCTTTTATATAAGTAAGCAATTTAAATGTTAATTTATAAGTTTTTATAATTGTAATATGTTTAAGAATATTATATTAATTTATAAGTATACAATTGCTTTTATATAAGTAAGCAATTTAAATGTTAATTTATAAGTTTTTATAATTGTAATATGTTTAAGAATATTATATTAATTTATAAGTATACAATTGCTTTTATATAAGTAAGCAATTTAAATGTTAATTTATAAGTTTTTATAATTGTAATATGTTTAAGAATATTATATTAATTTATAAGTATACAATTGCTTTTATATAAGTAAGCAATTTAAATGTTAATTTATAAGTTTTTATAATTGTAATATGTTTAAGAATATTATATTAATTTATAAGTATACAATTGCTTTTATATAAGTAAGCAATTTAAATGTTAATTTATAAGTTTTTATAATTGTAATATGTTTAAGAATATTATATTAATTTATAAGTATACAATTGCTTTTATATAAGTAAGCAATTTAAATGTTAATTTATAAGTTTTTATAATTGTAATATGTTTAAGAATATTATATTAATTTATAAGTATACAATTGCTTTTATATAAGTAAGCAATTTAAATGTTAATTTATAAGTTTTTATAATTGTAATATGTTTAAGAATATTATATTAATTTATAAGTATACAATTGCTTTTATATAAGTAAGCAATTTAAATGTTAATTTATAAGTTTTTATAATTGTAATATGTTTAAGAATATTATATTAATTTATAAGTATACAATTGCTTTTATATAAGTAAGCAATTTAAATGTTAATTTATAAGTTTTTATAATTGTAATATGTTTAAGAATATTATATTAATTTATAAGTATACAATTGCTTTTATATAAGTAAGCAATTTAAATGTTAATTTATAAGTTTTTATAATTGTAATATGTTTAAGAATATTATATTAATTTATAAGTATACAATTGCTTTTATATAAGTAAGCAATTTAAATGTTAATTTATAAGTTTTTATAATTGTAATATGTTTAAGAATATTATATTAATTTATAAGTATACAATTGCTTTTATATAAGTAAGCAATTTAAATGTTAATTTATAAGTTTTTATAATTGTAATATGTTTAAGAATATTATATTAATTTATAAGTATACAATTGCTTTTATATAAGTAAGCAATTTAAATGTTAATTTATAAGTTTTTATAATTGTAATATGTTTAAGAATATTATATTAATTTATAAGTATACAATTGCTTTTATATAAGTAAGCAATTTAAATGTTAATTTATAAGTTTTTATAATTGTAATATGTTTAAGAATATTATATTAATTTATAAGTATACAATTGCTTTTATATAAGTAAGCAATTTAAATGTTAATTTATAAGTTTTTATAATTGTAATATGTTTAAGAATATTATATTAATTTATAAGTATACAATTGCATTTATATAAGTAAGCAATTTAAATGTTAATTTATAAGTTTTTATAATTGTAATATGTTTAAGAATATTATATTAATTTATAAGTATATAATTGCTTTTATATAAGTATGCAATTTAAATGTTAATTTATAAGTTTTTATAATTGTAATATGTTTATGAATATTATATTAATTTATAAGTATACAATTGCTTTTATATAAGTAAGCAATTTAAATGTTATTTTATAAGTTTTTATAATTTGTAAAATGTTTATAAATATTATATTAATTTATAAGTATACAATTGTTTTTATATAAGTAAGCAATTTAAATGTTATTTTATAAGTTTTTATAATTTGTAAAATATTTATGAATATTATATTATTAAATCTTATGATCTTAAACATGTTCTCCTAATAACTAGCTTTTTAATAAAAGATCTTATCTACTGATCTTACATTATTTCACTATATCTTTATTCTAAGAACACCATAATTAGTTCTCCCATTTTTTTACCTATGATCTTAACAACTGATCTAATATTATTTTCATTATATATTTAATCTAAGAACACAAAAAAAAGTTTTCCCATTAATAATGTTCTTAGGGTTTATTTTTTATTTACAACCGTACCACTGAAAGGCTCTACGTCGGCTGGAGTCTCGCCAGTCACCAGTCACCAGTCACCAGTCACCAGTCACCAGTCACCAGTCACGCAGTTACCGATCACCGGTAGTCATTATAGTGTGGGATAGGCGTGTGTAGTATATTTTTACTCCTATAGATAAAACAATATTTACTTTTTTTCTTGTACTTTCTCATTTTAGGTTATTTACTTATTTTATTTTGCATTGTTCTTGACTATCTAAATATTCGTTGATTATATTACAAAAAAATGGATATCTACACGAAATATTGGTGAATATATAGTCACATATACCAAGTATATTATTGTATACTCAACTACATTATTATATAACCACATGCATGAACTATATGATATTATGCGGTTAACATTATAGACATCTAATTTAGTACACCAGTCAATTGACTTCGGCGAAGACCGACATTAATTCCGGCGAAGACCAACATTGACTCCGGTATTGACCAATATTTAAAAAAAAATCTAAATTAAAAATAAAAAATTTTATCTACTATGACATGTGTATAGTATCCAAACAAACTTTTTATATCCCTACCAAACAAACAAAAAAAACTTTTGATATGGTAGGTTAAAAGACAAGCTTTTGTAACCGTTTGAAATTGACACTTTGACAGCATGGAGACATTTATGCATCACGTGTCATTTCTGTCAGTACATATAGTGTTTAAGTCGAAAGAGTCAAGACGATAAGGACGAGACGCTAGTAATCCTGCGGTTATGTGGGATTCTGAAGTTTTGAAAGTTGTAAAATGCGGAAGCAATATGTTTGTAATATTTGAGTAAGCAAAATCCAAATTTTGTTTCTTTGCATATGTTTGTAATATTTGAATTTCATGGCAGTTTTCAGTCCAATTATTCATAAACAAATATCCCAAGCCTTTAAATTTGATAAATTATATACTTTTCTTGTCGGCTTATTGGATTAATATTATATTATTCAGACGTTTTTAGTATATTTTATCTCCATGGTAGAGATCATACCACATCATATCTACCCAAAGTCATTAATAAATCTGTAAAATTATTCACTATTCATAATATAAATATTCTTTCCCGACATAGCAACATACTATAAAATAATAACTATTCATTATAATTTAATGCGTGATCAGTCTGACATTCTTCCAAGAAGTATTAATGACTTTTTCTTAGACCCATCCATACATACCAAAAAAAAACAAACAAACAAACACGAAACAAAGAACGAAGTAAAGAAAATGCATACAACACAGTACACAATTAAGGATTTGCAGGAACAAAAAGACCAAAATACTTTAATGACTTTTTCAAAAGTTTTCGATTGATCCAGCTAGAACATGATTATGATTTCCGTTTTGTACTTTAGCCACAGGTTTGGCACCCAACTTCTCCACAAACACCTCAAGATTCCTATCAGATGAGCCTCCGCGAGCAACCGCCGCCTCCGCCTCTTCCTTCCACTTGAAAGCATTCTTTTTCAGCTCCGTTGCTTTCTCTCCTTTCGTAACCTCTCTCAGCCTCTCCGCCACTTCCTCCCTCGGTACTACCCTATCCTCCGCCTCTCCACGGCCGAGTCTCACTCCCGTCTTGAAAACGTCTATCATGTAGACCGCGTCAGTGACTTGATCTCCCCACTGAGGTAAACAAACCGTCGGGACTCCGGCTGATACAGCTTCCATCGTTGAGTTCCATCCACAGTGAGTTACGAAACAAGCAACCGAAGGATGAGACAAAACTTTTTCTTGTGAACACCATTCAACGATCTTCCCTCTCCCTTTGACTTCTTCGGGCAAAACATGTCGCGCTTTGTTGAAACCTAATTCTTGTTGCCTAATAACCCATAAGAACGTAACGTCCGCGTTTAACACCCCGAACGCGATCTCGTCTATCTGTTCTTGCTTCACGTAAGCAACGGTACCGAACGAGATGTAAACAACGGAGGAAACAGGCTGCGAGTCTAACCACTCCATGCAGTCATCCGCTGGCTGAGAGATGTTTCCTTTGATGTCATCGCTAACTAACGTTTTAGCGATTTTGTAAAGCGGTCCCAGCGGTCTTATGACGCCGGGGTGATAGAGACTTGACATGTGTTCGATGATGTCTTGCTCCAAGGAGTTGAAAGTGTCGATGAAAACAGAGAAAGTCTTGTGAAGACGTTTGATCTGATCTATGATCACTTCTCCCAAAGCGGAGTGAGGAGTTGAAGGGTGGATGAAAGAAGGGATCTCGTCGTGCTTCAAGAGAGGCATGCCAGGGATTTGGACATCGATCTCGGGATGTGTTTCGGTCGGGAAATCAACTAGTTTGTGGTGGTAATAGTAATAAGCCGCTAAGCAGGCGCAAGATTGAACCCATAGAACTGCACAAGGGATTTGAAGATCTTCAGCCACGTCACAAACCCAAGAGACGAAAGGGTTGTTGATGAGACACGTCACAGGCTGTTTTGTCACTTCCTCGTAACGTTTCACGAGGTTTTTGATCTCTCTTTTGCCGACCAGCTCGAGGTGTGGTCGGAGGATGGTCAAGTCGGTTCTGCTCGCTTCGTCGTCTTCAGGAAGCCCGTCCTCGAAGAAATCGAACCGGAGGTAGCCTTTACCGACCGGTTTGAGGACACGGT
Source organism: Camelina sativa (assembly GCF_000633955.1). Classification (NCBI taxonomy): domain Eukaryota; kingdom Viridiplantae; phylum Streptophyta; class Magnoliopsida; order Brassicales; family Brassicaceae; genus Camelina; species Camelina sativa. The sequence goes on along the minus strand of NC_025685.1, from coordinate 10,247,037 downwards.
CTTGGATTTTATTGGATATTCGCATCTTTTTGCCCCATGACTCTGTAGTGACAAAGGTTATGAGTAAGCCCTTTGAAGCTAAGAGCTTTCCGAGACGAAGAAGTGGATTAACGTGTCCTTGTCCTGGGAATGACACGAGCATCACATGAGGAGGTAGAGGAGGAGAAGAGTCTAGTTCCATCCTTAGGAACAAATTTGGGTTCTCTTTTTTTGTTTGCTCTGTTTTTGTTTTTTGTTTTTTGTTTTTGAAGTGTGTGCATGTTGGAAAGTAGAAGAGAAATACGCTTTAAATAGGCGACGATGAAGGTGAATAGTTTGCTTACTATTGGCCATTTAATTACTAAATATCTATTGAATTTCATTATAGGGTCATCACTCATGACTACAGTAAATTGGCAAATGCTTAATAAATTACTTGGTCAGTGGGCAATGGTCTAACGTCTCCCTCGTTTGTTTTTCCGGTTATTACACTTGCTTCCATAAACTATCAAAGAGATGTATCGATCATAGAGAATTAATGTTATACGTTACCACCTCTATATCCCATGTGGTTGTAAGGAATATTCGATAACTTGGTCCCATCATAACCTTTATCACCGGTGAAAGTGAAACTGATCCTACTTAACTTTCGTTGTGGCTTGTGAAGAGGATTGTTCTATTAATGGCCATTATTATCAAATAGAAAACATGAAGTGACAAAAAAAAAGTTAGAAATTAAACGGGCGTGGCTAAATTGAACACCTCTTATTATTTTCCGTACTTTAGATTATATTTTTGGGGGTAGAAATCATTAGTTCCACAAACTGGAAAGGTGACGTGTTATTGTTCCGTTGGTTAACTAATAAGAGGCCTAGTTTCATTTTCGAGTAATTCCAACACTTTTGAACTGCTACAAACCATAAAGCTATAAATGGTTGTTCTTTTCTTAAGTACAGCTTTTTCGTCGTGGACTCTAGGTCTCTAGCCATGCATATCTTTCATAAATTATACTTGTGAAATTTTATTTTGTATATGTCATGTTAGTATATGGTTCCGGATGATGGTAGTAAATCTCGTTAATTAGTGCATCCTTGAGAGGTGAAATAAATACCGTTAACTATTGTTAGTGATATTTTACAAGAATTCATCTATAAATTTAGTTATATATGTAATCTACCATGAAATTTATATGTTTTTTTTTGGCATCATATGTCAAGATATGTTAATATGTGGATGTTGATCGTCTTGCGTTCACATATTGGAAAAGAAACTACTCTTGTTTTTTTTTTCTTTGTCATTTTCTTTACACAGCAACTTCAACGATCGACGATTTTATTAGGAACGGTCTACGGAAAACCACCCACTAAAATTAATCTTAAATGTTTTTAAACAACTTTTCGTAAGTGTGTAGCTCGAAGATTTTATTTGTATTACATCTTAGTGGAGTACTATTTTCTTCTCAACACACATTTAACTAGGATAGATGTTGTTGTACAAGTACCGAAACGAGTGGATCTGAGTCTTAATTTGTAGATCACACGTATTTTTTTTGTTATCATACACATATCCTTTATAAATCATGTTGTACAAGTAGATTCGCATATACATGCACATTAATTTGTATTGTCGGAAGCCTTTTGGGGATGACGAAAGAGGCTGAATATGATGTGTATGTACGTGTGGTGGCACTTTACGTCTTGCCACTAAATATTTTAGATTCTCTTTGTGTGTTTTTTTTTATTTTCCACTCACGTCACATGCCTCTTGCCCAAATCACCCTCTCTTTTTCATTTAATAGGACAGTTCTCAACACTTGCTAGATGTGAATCTCTCACATATGAACACTTTAAAACTAAAACTTTCTTTTGTTCACTATAAACTTTGTAATATAAACAAGATAAGAAAAAAAATGGCCAGTCCTGATCAAACATTGAATTACGATAAATTATTAATCCGACAAAAGTGAAACAATGATCAATCACATGTACTACGACTTTAAGTGTTTGGTGGGGGGAGGGGGGAGGGGGGGTTTCATTTAAGTACTTGCGGTATGGATGTAGTAACTTGTAAACGTCCCATGAATCCATGATTATCTTTCACATGTTCAAGTCCGAATCATAAGAAGCCCAAAATGTGGAAATGAAACCACCCACCACACACGAACACACAGATAAAATAAAATAGCTAGAGAACATTGTTTATTTTGGTTTTGTTTTTAAAATTTTGGTTTTGAATCTAATAACGTGTTTCGCTTCAAAACCGCATAATAATCATTTAAAGTCAAATTTTGAAATGTTTCTCCGAGAAAACAAGTTCCGGAACTTTTGTTTTTAGTGCCAAAATTGCAAAATTAATTCAATTTCATAGAATTTGCAAGAAAACGTAATTTTATTATTTTAATGTGTTTTCTTTGTTGTTGCCAAATTTGTAAATTTAACTTATTATTTTTATATATTATAAACGTCTACGTAGGATGATCGACAAATCTGAATGAACACCAACGTGTACGAAGAAGGGCTAGTGATATGAATTTGGAGATCCAGCATGTGTGAAAACCATTGAAATTTCGGGAGTATAAACTGAGCTCCTCTACATGACGTACTCCCGACATTATCTTGAAAGTTGAAACCATCGATCGGCCGGAAGCAAAAAGTTGAGGTGGAAATTGAAGTAATGAGATCAATTTATTTTATATGTAGTCAATTTTGTAAAAGTATATTATATATATATATATAATGTCGAAATTTAAAATAAATTTAATTCCGAACGTAGTTGGATTTGTGTCACTTTATGTTATGTACATATAAGGTAATTAAGAATAAAATTCATACACATATGTTCTGGTCTAAACCAAACTTTTTTTATGTAGGTAATAAACTAATAATTAAGTAATAACCAAACGTTTTGTTATACACTCGATACGTTTTTGACTACCCGATCCTTCAACGACCTATATGACGATATGCGTGACATCAAATGGAATGGAGCATTAAAAATGATTTCACACTTTTTGTATCTAAATATATGGGAGAAAGCGAAACATAACGAATCTAACGCTTCAAGCCACGTTTTCTAGTACAAGCCGCAAAATACTAAAAAGGGTAACAAAAACAAACCCCAAAAGCATAAAACTAATTATAATTAAATTTTCCCCCCAACTTTTTGAAAGAGTATAAGCAACACCAAACCCGTTTTTACGTAGAAGCAATCTCCCTCTGTCTCTCTCTCTCTTCCTATAAACACTCGACAAACAATACTTTCATGAAGACACACATTCAAAGAACACTACTAGCTACAAACGACAGCCTAAAAACCTAGCTAATTTACAAGAAGAAGAAAAGAATGTCGAAAACGTTCAAAGCCATAAGAGACCGGACCTATTCAGGTGTAGGAGACCTCATCAAGCTCCTCCCTACAGGAACCGTATTCTTGTTTCAGTTCTTAAACCCTGTCCTAACCAACAACGGACATTGCCTCCTCATCAACAAATACTTCACCGGAGCTCTCATCGTTGTTTGTGCCTTCTCTTGCTGTTTCACTTGCTTCACGGATAGTTACAGAACAAGAGACGGTTACGTTCACTATGGTGTCGCTACCGTGAAGGGTCTCTGGCCAGA
>NC_025685.1:10206366-10242882 GCF_000633955.1 Camelina sativa | reverse complement strand
AGACCTCATCAAGCTCCTCCCTACAGGAACCGTCTTCCTATTCCAGTTCTTAAACCCTGTCCTAACCAACAACGGGCATTGCCTCCTCATCAACAAATACTTCACCGGAGCTCTCATCGTCGTCTGTGCATTCTCTTGCTGTTTCACTTGCTTCACCGATAGTTACAGAACAAGAGACGGTTACGTTCACTATGGAGTCGCTACCGTGAAAGGTCTCTGGCCAGATTCGTCTTCCGTGGATTTGTCTTCGAAACGGCTTAGAGTTGGAGATTTCGTTCACGCTTTCTTTTCTCTGATCGTGTTCAGTGTTATTTCCTTGTTGGATGCAAACACTGTGAATTGTTTCTATCCTGGATTTGGCTCCACTGGAAAGATCTTTCTCATGGTTTTGCCTCCGGTGATTGGAGTTATCTCCGGCGTTGTTTTCACGGTGTTCCCTAGTAGACGTCATGGAATTGGTAACCCTTCGGACAACAATGAGGATGATATTGCTTCCGTGATGAAATGATATCGCATGCGTTTTACTCGTGGAATGGCAAATACTAAAGTTGTATAAATAATTATTGTAATCTTGATTTTTTTAAAAACTTTTCTGATTTATTATTTATGTTGGTGAGTGCTGATCATATGTGGTTATTTCATTATTTGGTAGTTTCCCATTTGTTTTGTTAATAAATTCAAGGTAATACAACATAAGTATCTTACAGTACTAGCTAATATATTTACGCTATTAGTGAACAAGCATTATTGAAATCAACGGATGTTAAGTAAACAAGAATTTAAAGAGATATACAAACGTACACAATCTGTCTATATATAGCAAGGATAATTAATCTATATATAGCAAGGATAATTTACAGAGACATTATTGCAGCAACTTTTGCTCAAAAATACATTTTGGAAAGTTTTTACATTTAATGCAATTTAATGTTTATATTCATAACCAAACAGGTATAGTTAATTTTTTCTACTATCCTTATAACCAAACATAATAAAAATATTTTAAATATTCATATCCAAACAAGTATAGTTAATTTTTTCTACTATCCTTATAACCAAACATAATTAAAATATTTTAGATATCTATATATAATATCCTATAATTAATATAGATGTTTAGAAGATTTATTATATATTAAAAAATTATTCTCCTATCATCTTTATTGACTTTAAAATTTAAATGTAGTGAATCATCATATAATACATAAAGTTAATCAAAATGTATATTTTTCCTGCATATATTGTGATTTGAATTTTTTTAAACGAGCATATACTACTCAATTAATATAAAAAATGTGTGTTCAACATACATATATAGTAAATTACCATATATAATAATTTATAGAATTTTGAGAAGTTTATAATTTATAACTGATATATCTAAACTTAATAAAAAGTTTTAAATTATGAATATTCAAACATTAAAGTTTCAAAATAACACAAACGAGTTATAATAAATAACGGGTTATATGCCATTACATGATTGAATTGATAATACTAAAAAATAAAATATTATTAATATGATACTTCAATACGAGTCAAATCTTTATTTTACTATTTTAACAACACATATAAAATATGTCGAATCAAACTGATTTAGTTAATATTGTATTAAACAAAAAGTGTTGTTGTGGTATACCACTAAAATTAATAAAAGAGTACATTAACAAAATTAGTATTAAAATAGTATATTAAAAAAAACAATAAAAAAAACTTGTCTTGCGGTGTACTACGGATCATAATCTAGTTGTAGATTATAAAGAGAGAATAAATAATATGATTAAAGAATGTATGTTTTGATTTAGTTTAGATGATATGATAGTTATTACTTAATTAGTCATTCAATTATTATATTTAACTAGTTCCTAATTAATCACCATGGCACTTGCACGTGTGTTTGCTTCTCTACTATTGTTATCGCTGTTTTTGCTACCCCAATTCCTAGAGGCAACTAGGTCAGACATATTGTTTGCTTCTTTATATCTTCTCTTTGAAGTATTTGATTATGGAAGTACCCCTTGCATTCTTGTTTGTAATTCTTAAAACTTATGCTTGGTTCATCTATTTCGAATATTAAAGTTTCAATTTTACAAATTCTCACAAGTTACTTAGAGCATCTCCATCCATGCATCTAAGTTTAGAGGTTCCATCTATTTTATAATTGAAAAAATACAAAACAAAAATTTTAGATACTTCTAAATTTGGGATAATCCAATGGTAGAACCATTGAAGGTTCTAAAAATTTAAAATTTTGAAAAAATTGTGTATAACACTTGACTATCTTTACATGACACACACTCTCCAACACTTGCTTCCTTTTTGCTGTTTATGCATTCCAACACTTGCTTCCTCTTTGCCATTTATGCATTCCAAGACTTGCATCTCACAGCTTGACTCTCTAATATTTGTTTGAAGCCTGGAAATGAAAAGGTCATTTTAACAATTTAGAGAGTGGGGAATGATGTTAAAAATTATTTCGATTTATCGTATTATAAAAAAGTTTATGTTAAGAATAAAATGTGAAAATTTTCCAAAAGAAAAACAAATATACATAATTCTAAAGACTTGTACAATAAACTAAAACGAAAGTTTGAAAATTTCGTAAAAGAAGAACACATAGATAGATTTCTAAAGATGCATCTCCATTATCTAATTTGGATTATTATCTTATAAGTTGAAACGACCTGACCCGTTTTTTAAAAAATAATAAATAATAATAATAATAATAATAATAATAATAATAATAATAATAATAATAATAATAATAATAATAATAATAATATATAACTAGTGGTCTCATATCCACTAGCCACCTAACCACAATCACAACCAACAACGAAAAAAGAAATACTAATATCCAATAGTAAACAATAACCAATATACAAAAACATAACCATTCCAATAACCAACAACACGAAACAAGGAACCAACAACCTAGCAAGTTCTAAAGACCCAACTCTATCAACCTAACAATGCCAGACAACATCCAATCGAGTCCCTAGAACATCGTCCTCTTCATTGTCTTGATTCCACGATCACACTTTGCCTTTACCTGCATCAAAAACACAAATTGCAATGCATGAGTATTTTATAAACACTCAGTAAGGCAATCCTCCCATCTACTGGGCTATACACACAAGCAATCGAGATACTCTACCATCAAACAAAAATCAACAAACAAACCAGACTCTGCATCGACCGACACCACCTGGGGACAACATCAACCGATGCAAGTGAAACTTGCATCGATCGATGCTTCCATTGCTTCGACCGACGCATGCTCGACATCACGCGAAAACCCTAATTGCATCGACCGACGCCTCCACATAGCATCGACCGATGCTCTTAGGTTAAACCGCGCCATCCTCGCACTTGCATCGACCGACGCACAAAGTGCATCAACCGATGCACATGCCGAGCACCGTTTTTCCCCGAAGCTTCTCGCCGGATCTTCATTCCTGCAACCACAAGACTCTATCCCAAGCCACAAGAAAGCCTCACACGAACCTAACCAACGCTCTAACAAGCAAAACACATAAACAAACAGATCAGAGAATCTCCAGCTTAGATAAGCCATGGTCATGTACTTACCTTTGCCACAGAAGAATCCGACCCAAACACAGGAAGAAAACGCTACTAGGAAGCTCCTACAACGATCCCAGCTACAAATCTCTACAGAAACAGCTTCCAACTCAAAGAAATCGCCAAGAACATTCAAGAACACCAAGAACTCTCTTTTTCTCTTTTGTTTCTCTCAAAAGCGGCCAAAGTCGACTAATGAGACAAAAGAAACGATTTAAGGGTTTTCCTTTTCCCTTTGACCAAAATGGAGCGTTTAACTTACGTCAAAACGCAAAAACTGAACCAGCATCGACCGATACTCCTCCAGCATCGACCGATGCACATCCCAAACCGAGATTCCGGTTCGTGGATGTTACAATTCTCCCCACCAATTTAGATTCATCCTTGAATCTCGAACAACACTCGGCCAAGGGCTCCCGTGCTACCGTCTCCACGGTCCGCACTCCTCCGACCGATCTACGAAAGGTCACCTCTAGGCGATAGACTCACACTCCAGGCATTATTTGCTCTCGACTTTTGGACTTTCCTTTTCTCATTGGCCTAAACCTCGAGTTTTATTGGCTCCTCATCAGGCCGAAGCCTGTATGCCATAATATTGGCTCCTCATCGGGCCTAAGCCCACATGCCATAATATATAAAGAAGTCCAATACTCGTCTCTCGGGTTTCCAACCTACAGCGCGCCCCCGGATTGTCATCCGAAGTCGATATACCAATCATACTCTCAAGCCACAAAGTCTTAGAATATTAGAGTACTAGGAGAACCTTAGTCCCCCAAGAGTCGCGAGCAAACAATTCTGAACACGTCTGAGTCCTATCCCTATCCAGGTTTCCTTTCCGTGGCTCGCGTAAGACAACACGATGTCCTACCAACCACATATCCCCTCACTGGGATAACTCATGACCACACAAGGATCATCTCACTGCCCCACGAGCCGCCACAAAGGCCAAACAATTGTCCTAAACAGGACCGCCACCAAGGCCAAACAAATGTCCTAAACAGGACCGCCACAAAGGCCAAACAAATGTCTTAAACAGGACCGCCAGAAAGGCCATTTGTCCCGAAGGACCGTCACAAAGACCATCTGTCCCGAAGGACCGCCTAAACATGCACTCTGGCTAAACAGCCCGCCACAAAGGCAACACTCTGGCTAAACAGCCCGCCACAAAGGCCACACTATGGTTAAACATCCCGCCACAAAGGCCACATACGGCTAAACAGCCCGCCACAAAGGCCACACAATGGCTAAACAGCCCGCCACACACGACACACAATGACCCCATGGTCTGCCACTAAGGCCACACTAGCCTCTCCAAGGCTCCAATCTGAAACTCAAGATCTATCCTCCTCCTATCGGCATAACTCTTGTGCCAATCCTGGGCTTACTTCATGTTCAGCTTGAGAACCTGAATCTTCTCTGAGGTCTCCTGAACAAAATCTGCCTCGTACATGCTCCTCTCCCCCACCTGAGTCCAGCATAACGGTGTACGACACGGCCTCTCGTACAAAGCATCATAAGGAGCCATGCCAATACTCGCCTGGTAACTGTTGTTATAAGCAACTCTACCGAGCTCAAGAGATCTGCCCAATGCCCACCCCAATCCAACACACACATCCTCAGCAAATCCTCCAACGTCTGGATCGTCCTCTCTGATTGTCCATCTGTTTGGGGATGATAAGCTGTACTCATATGCACCTTAGTGCCCATCTCCGCCTGAAATGCCCTCCAGAATACCGAAGTGAAATTGGAATCCCTATCAGACACAATGCTCGTTAGAACCCCATGCAACCTGACTCTCTCTTTCACATACCGCTGCTCCATCAATCTTCTTAATGGCCAGAAAATATGCCGACTTAGTCAACCAGTCCACAATGACCCATATAGCATCAAACGTCCTGGACACTGGCAAACTTACCACGAAGTCCATAGTAATCATATCTCACTTCCACTCCGGAATGGGAAGACTCTTCATCAAACCACCTGGTACATGATGCTCAGCCTTCTCTAGCTGACACACATCACACCTCGCAACCCAACTAGCCACGTCCTTCTTCATCCCGACCCAGTGATAGTACCTCTTGAGATCACAGTACAACTTAGTCACTCCAGGAAGAATAGAGAACATGCTCGCATGAGCCTCTCTCAGGATTTTCTGCCTCACCTCCTCATCCTTAGGCACACAAACCCGCCCATGCACCAAAATAATACCATTAATCGAAACCTGATACTCTGAATCAACATCCTTTGAGCATTCACCAGCCCCAAATCATTTTCCTGAGCCAACCGCACTCTGCTCAACATATTTGCTCTATCAGCTGCAACCAAACCCAATGGCTCCTGAGAAACCGCATACAAGCTCAACGCACTGATCTCTCCTACCAGAGACTCCATATCCTGCTCCTGAGCCGAAGCCGCCCGCTTCCGACTCAGAGCATCCGCAACCAGTTTAGCCTTATCAGGGTGATAAGCTATCTCCATATCATAATCCACCACGAGCTCCATCCACCGCCTCTGTCTCAATTTCAACTCGGGCTGAGTGAATATATACTTCAGGCTCTTATGATATGTCAACACCTGTACCTTTGCACCATAAAGATAAGATCTCCAAATCTTGAGGGAAATAATTACAACACCCATCTCATGAGTAGGATAGTTGTCCTCATGCTTCTGCAATTGCCGCGATGCATATTCAATCACCTTCCCATGTTGCATCAACACACATCCCAAACCAACTCTGGATGCAGCTGTATATACCACATAGGGTTCTCCCTGCTAAGGCAAAGCCAACACTGGAGCGGTAGTCAACATCTCCTTCAAGGTTGCAAAGCCTTCCTCACACTCCTGTGACCAGACAAAAGGAACATCCTTCCCTGTCAACTTAGTCATAGGACGTGCTCTGCTCGCAAACCCCTGCACAAACCTCCTGTAGTAACCTGCCAACCCAGAAAACTCTTGATCTCCGTGGCATTCTGCTGTCTAGGTCAATCCCTGATAGTCTGAATCTTCTTCGGATCTACAGAAACCCCATCTGCAGACACAATATGACCCAAAAAACCCATCTCCTGCTGCCAAAAACTACACTTGCTCAGCTTATCAAATAACTTCTTCTCCCGCAGTTTCACCAGAACTGCCCTCAAATGCACTGCATGCTCTTCAGGACTCTTAGAATAAACCAGGATGTCGTCGATGAAAATGATGACAGACACGTCCAGAAACTCCTGAAACACGTTGTTCATCAATCTCATAAACGCTGCTGGAGCATTTGTCAACCCAAACGGCATCGCCACAAACTCTTAAACCCATACCTCGTCTTTCTAATTGACGAACAACACTGACGCTCCCACGGTGAAGTGATAAGACGTAAGAACCTCCTATTTTTCTTCCTCGGCTCTACTAGACAAACAACAAGTATGCTGACATCAATTCACCACCACCCGGATATCAACACATGTTTCCAAGAAGCTCTAGTAACTTGTCTCTTAAGTAAACTTCCATAAGATAGCTTATTACAAAATTAGCTTCCCGCTTAGCAATTCTCAACATCAAATCATCAATACGAGCGTAATAAAACAAACTAGTACCATACGTTCGCATATTCTGATTCACCGCATCAAATGCTTTGCAAGCCGCCAACTCAAACCACTTGCCTTGTTTCCCTCAACAAGCTTACCAAAACCTTGAATCTAGCAACCCTGTCCATCTCCAATGAACGTAAACCAAAATCGTCGCAACGATTAGATTATCCTGCCATAAAGGCTTCTCGTGAACTTATGTATATGGCAAACATGCCATTTCCTGCTCAAACCTGCTGCAACTCCCCTTCCCGGGACTCCAGCACCACCGGCCTCACAATCCTGGCGCAACAGCCACACATTCATAACCGCTGTGGTCATAAAACCCTGACCCATTGGTCAACACATCTAAAACCCGAGATTAAACCACCGTCAATCTCTCGAGGTCTACAGTCAATCGGTTTGTTTATACTCACGTCCTAGGCATTGCCTGCTCCCAAGTCCTACACCCTTAGGTCGCATCCTTCGAGCCATACCGATCTCACTCTCAGACCAGCGTCTTCAAGTTATACCGTCTCACTCTTGGACCATAATCCTCAAGATCTCGGTATCAGGGGAACTACTCATCCCCAAGGGGAACATAATCCCGTCTGCCAGTCTTGGAGCCCCCAGCCCCTCCAGCTATCGATATTCAGCAGAATCACCATCCCCTTAGGAGCAACAATCCTCAACGATTATAAATATCTCCCGACCAAAAGTACCTCATGTGATCCGAGTATAACATTGCAATGTTACACCTACCCACTCAACTTCTCATATCAACCTGGATTACCCACCAAACAGAGAAGTATCTGATCCAACTGCATATGAATAGTCCTCGTAACAAAAGATGGATACAACTGCTCCATCCTCGTAACCGCATGTGGCATACAACGGCTCCATCCTCGTAACAAAAGATGGATAGTCGTCAACATCCACAGCCCTCGGCTGCACTCCGCCACATGCGGTACAACTGGAGCCTGCACTGGTACCCTTCTCGGTAACCGCTCCCACAGCACGCCAACGGATCCGCCAAGCGATCATCTCGAACCTGGGCTCCACCTGATGCAACCTCACATATGGGTTCCCAGCACCCCCGACACGCTCACCGGCTAACCCTCTCTGGTCCCTCCTGATACGCTTGCAATCCTATGACNGGCTGAGTGAATATATACTTCAGGCTCTTATGATATGTCAACACCTGTACCTTTGCACCATAAAGATAAGATCTCCAAATCTTGAGGGAAATAATTACAACACCCATCTCATGAGTAGGATAGTTGTCCTCATGCTTCTGCAATTGCCGCGATGCATATTCAATCACCTTCCCATGTTGCATCAACACACATCCCAAACCAACTCTGGATGCAGCTGTATATACCACATAGGGTTCTCCCTGCTAAGGCAAAGCCAACACTGGAGCGGTAGTCAACATCTCCTTCAAGGTTGCAAAGCCTTCCTCACACTCCTGTGACCAGACAAAAGGAACATCCTTCCCTGTCAACTTAGTCATAGGACGTGCTCTGCTCGCAAACCCCTGCACAAACCTCCTGTAGTAACCTGCCAACCCAGAAAACTCTTGATCTCCGTGGCATTCTGCTGTCTAGGTCAATCCCTGATAGTCTGAATCTTCTTCGGATCTACAGAAACCCCATCTGCAGACACAATATGACCCAAAAAACCCATCTCCTGCTGCCAAAAACTACACTTGCTCAGCTTATCAAATAACTTCTTCTCCCGCAGTTTCACCAGAACTGCCCTCAAATGCACTGCATGCTCTTCAGGACTCTTAGAATAAACCAGGATGTCGTCGATGAAAATGATGACAGACACGTCCAGAAACTCCTGAAACACGTTGTTCATCAATCTCATAAACGCTGCTGGAGCATTTGTCAACCCAAACGGCATCGCCACAAACTCTTAAACCCATACCTCGTCTTTCTAATTGACGAACAACACTGACGCTCCCACGGTGAAGTGATAAGACGTAAGAACCTCCTATTTTTCTTCCTCGGCTCTACTAGACAAACAACAAGTATGCTGACATCAATTCACCACCACCCGGATATCAACACATGTTTCCAAGAAGCTCTAGTAACTTGTCTCTTAAGTAAACTTCCATAAGATAGCTTATTACAAAATTAGCTTCCCGCTTAGCAATTCTCAACATCAAATCATCAATACGAGCGTAATAAAACAAACTAGTACCATACGTTCGCATATTCTGATTCACCGCATCAAATGCTTTGCAAGCCGCCAACTCAAACCACTTGCCTTGTTTCCCTCAACAAGCTTACCAAAACCTTGAATCTAGCAACCCTGTCCATCTCCAATGAACGTAAACCAAAATCGTCGCAACGATTAGATTATCCTGCCATAAAGGCTTCTCGTGAACTTATGTATATGGCAAACATGCCATTTCCTGCTCAAACCTGCTGCAACTCCCCTTCCCGGGACTCCAGCACCACCGGCCTCACAATCCTGGCGCAACAGCCACACATTCATAACCGCTGTGGTCATAAAACCCTGACCCATTGGTCAACACATCTAAAACCCGAGATTAAACCACCGTCAATCTCTCGAGGTCTACAGTCAATCGGTTTGTTTATACTCACGTCCTAGGCATTGCCTGCTCCCAAGTCCTACACCCTTAGGTCGCATCCTTCGAGCCATACCGATCTCACTCTCAGACCAGCGTCTTCAAGTTATACCGTCTCACTCTTGGACCATAATCCTCAAGATCTCGGTATCAGGGGAACTACTCATCCCCAAGGGGAACATAATCCCGTCTGCCAGTCTTGGAGCCCCCAGCCCCTCCAGCTATCGATATTCAGCAGAATCACCATCCCCTTAGGAGCAACAATCCTCAACGATTATAAATATCTCCCGACCAAAAGTACCTCATGTGATCCGAGTATAACATTGCAATGTTACACCTACCCACTCAACTTCTCATATCAACCTGGATTACCCACCAAACAGAGAAGTATCTGATCCAACTGCATATGAATAGTCCTCGTAACAAAAGATGGATACAACTGCTCCATCCTCGTAACCGCATGTGGCATACAACGGCTCCATCCTCGTAACAAAAGATGGATAGTCGTCAACATCCACAGCCCTCGGCTGCACTCCGCCACATGCGGTACAACTGGAGCCTGCACTGGTACCCTTCTCGGTAACCGCTCCCACAGCACGCCAACGGATCCGCCAAGCGATCATCTCGAACCTGGGCTCCACCTGATGCAACCTCACATATGGGTTCCCAGCACCCCCGACACGCTCACCGGCTAACCCTCTCTGGTCCCTCCTGATACGCTTGCAATCCTATGACNCTCAATTTCAACTCGGGCTGAGTGAATATATACTTCAGGCTCTTATGATATGTCAACACCTGTACCTTTGCACCATAAAGATAAGATCTCCAAATCTTGAGGGAAATAATTACAACACCCATCTCATGAGTAGGATAGTTGTCCTCATGCTTCTGCAATTGCCGCGATGCATATTCAATCACCTTCCCATGTTGCATCAACACACATCCCAAACCAACTCTGGATGCAGCTGTATATACCACATAGGGTTCTCCCTGCTAAGGCAAAGCCAACACTGGAGCGGTAGTCAACATCTCCTTCAAGGTTGCAAAGCCTTCCTCACACTCCTGTGACCAGACAAAAGGAACATCCTTCCCTGTCAACTTAGTCATAGGACGTGCTCTGCTCGCAAACCCCTGCACAAACCTCCTGTAGTAACCTGCCAACCCAGAAAACTCTTGATCTCCGTGGCATTCTGCTGTCTAGGTCAATCCCTGATAGTCTGAATCTTCTTCGGATCTACAGAAACCCCATCTGCAGACACAATATGACCCAAAAAACCCATCTCCTGCTGCCAAAAACTACACTTGCTCAGCTTATCAAATAACTTCTTCTCCCGCAGTTTCACCAGAACTGCCCTCAAATGCACTGCATGCTCTTCAGGACTCTTAGAATAAACCAGGATGTCGTCGATGAAAATGATGACAGACACGTCCAGAAACTCCTGAAACACGTTGTTCATCAATCTCATAAACGCTGCTGGAGCATTTGTCAACCCAAACGGCATCGCCACAAACTCTTAAACCCATACCTCGTCTTTCTAATTGACGAACAACACTGACGCTCCCACGGTGAAGTGATAAGACGTAAGAACCTCCTATTTTTCTTCCTCGGCTCTACTAGACAAACAACAAGTATGCTGACATCAATTCACCACCACCCGGATATCAACACATGTTTCCAAGAAGCTCTAGTAACTTGTCTCTTAAGTAAACTTCCATAAGATAGCTTATTACAAAATTAGCTTCCCGCTTAGCAATTCTCAACATCAAATCATCAATACGAGCGTAATAAAACAAACTAGTACCATACGTTCGCATATTCTGATTCACCGCATCAAATGCTTTGCAAGCCGCCAACTCAAACCACTTGCCTTGTTTCCCTCAACAAGCTTACCAAAACCTTGAATCTAGCAACCCTGTCCATCTCCAATGAACGTAAACCAAAATCGTCGCAACGATTAGATTATCCTGCCATAAAGGCTTCTCGTGAACTTATGTATATGGCAAACATGCCATTTCCTGCTCAAACCTGCTGCAACTCCCCTTCCCGGGACTCCAGCACCACCGGCCTCACAATCCTGGCGCAACAGCCACACATTCATAACCGCTGTGGTCATAAAACCCTGACCCATTGGTCAACACATCTAAAACCCGAGATTAAACCACCGTCAATCTCTCGAGGTCTACAGTCAATCGGTTTGTTTATACTCACGTCCTAGGCATTGCCTGCTCCCAAGTCCTACACCCTTAGGTCGCATCCTTCGAGCCATACCGATCTCACTCTCAGACCAGCGTCTTCAAGTTATACCGTCTCACTCTTGGACCATAATCCTCAAGATCTCGGTATCAGGGGAACTACTCATCCCCAAGGGGAACATAATCCCGTCTGCCAGTCTTGGAGCCCCCAGCCCCTCCAGCTATCGATATTCAGCAGAATCACCATCCCCTTAGGAGCAACAATCCTCAACGATTATAAATATCTCCCGACCAAAAGTACCTCATGTGATCCGAGTATAACATTGCAATGTTACACCTACCCACTCAACTTCTCATATCAACCTGGATTACCCACCAAACAGAGAAGTATCTGATCCAACTGCATATGAATAGTCCTCGTAACAAAAGATGGATACAACTGCTCCATCCTCGTAACCGCATGTGGCATACAACGGCTCCATCCTCGTAACAAAAGATGGATAGTCGTCAACATCCACAGCCCTCGGCTGCACTCCGCCACATGCGGTACAACTGGAGCCTGCACTGGTACCCTTCTCGGTAACCGCTCCCACAGCACGCCAACGGATCCGCCAAGCGATCATCTCGAACCTGGGCTCCACCTGATGCAACCTCACATATGGGTTCCCAGCACCCCCGACACGCTCACCGGCTAACCCTCTCTGGTCCCTCCTGATACGCTTGCAATCCTATGACGTACCTCGTCGTGAAACTCTGGACCACGCACTCGCTGGCCTTGGGATCCCGACCACGATAACGCCCACGTCCACGAACAACAACTCCAACACCTTTAACCACTACACTTCCAAGAACTGACTAACTCACATAATCAATCGAGACATGTAATCCCAAACATCACAACAGAAACCTAGTGAACCCAAACCTATAACCGTAAGGGCTCTGATACCAAACTAAAACGACCTGACCCATTTTTTTTTTTAAATAATAAATAATAATAATAATAATAATAATAATAAACTATAAATAGTGGTCCCATGTCCACTAGCCACCTAACCACAATCACAACCAACAACGGAATAACAAATATCAATATCCAATAGTAAACAATAACCAATATCCAAAAACATAACCATTCCAATAACCAACAACAAGAAACAGGGAACCGACAACCTAGCAAGTTCTAAAGACCCAAATCTAGCAACCTAACAATGCCAGACAACATCCAATCGAGTCCCTATAACATCCTCCTCTTCATTGCCTGATTCCACGATCACACTTTGCCTTTACCTACATCACAAACACAAATTGCAATGCATGAGTATTTTATAAACACTCAGTAAGGCAATCCTCCCATCTACTGGGCTATACACACAGGCAATAGAGATACTCTAACCATCAAACAACAATCAACAAACAAACCAGACTTTGCATCGACCGACACAAGGCTTGCATCGACCTACACCACCTGGGGACAACATCAACCGATACATGATATGCATCGACCGACGCATGCTCGACATAACACGAAAACCCTAATTGCATTGACCGACGCCTCCACATGGCATCGACCGATGCTCTTAGGTTAAACCGCGTCGTCCTCGCACTTTCATCGACCGACGTACAAAGTGCATCGACCAATGCCCATGCCGAGCACCGTTTTTCCCCGAAGCTTCTCGCCGGATCTTCGTTCCTACAACCACATGACTCGATCCCAAGCCACAAGAAAGCCTCACACGAACCTAACCAACTCTCTAACAAGACAAACAACACATAAACAAACAGATTAGATAATCTCCAGCTTAGATAAGCCATGGTCATGCACTCACGTTTGCCACAGAAGAATCCGATCCAAACACAGGAAAAAAACGCTACTAGGAAGCTCTTACAACAATCCCAGCTATAGATCTCTACAGACACAACTCCCAACTCTGATGTACATATATTTTACCATGTTTAAGCATAGTTTATCTTTCTCTTTTGCATTGTTCAGTAGTAATTCCTTAGGTTTTATAGTCATTTCTGTCCAAATATGCACTTAGAATGTTTAGAAGCATGCATTGCATACATTTGTGCATTTGGAGTATTATTAGGTGTTATGGAGCTCTAAAAGGATAAGGAAGGACTTGGTGTTATTTCTGGAGCTAAACAAGAGGACTGGAAGTAGCATAAAGGGAAAAGAAGGCACTCGACCACACCCCTCGACCAGGCACACGGTCGAACTCACGGTCGGATTCATAACAAGCTCCTCAAAGAGTGATTCGAATGAAGACTTTACGTTAAGATTCAGCTTCGGCATCCTTTATAAAGGTTGTAGCCAATCGAGTTACCTTTCTAATGCCGGTGGTCTGAGGTCAATCCGAGGTGTATTTCAAGAGTTATCCTTGTTTTACTGAACAGATTTCGTCCCAGATCGAAGACTAGAGCTACTTGACGGACCAACCACTCGACCAATGCACTCGAACCACCACTCAACCGTGTTCAACTCGTGGACTCGACCGTGTGATACTCAGGGATTCAACCGTTTGGAAGCAAGGGAATGGACCACTCGACCAAGCCACTCGACCGCTTGTGGTGGAGTACATCGAGCCGACTTTCTATTTTGTCTGGTAGCCAAATTAGGGCTTCCTTTCCCCTCTATATATACTCTTTGTACCCCATGGCCGCAAAAAGTCATTTTTTATGCAAGATAGTCTCTGTAGCCACCAAAAAACCTAGTTTTTACCCCTTAAGGGTTTTTAGGATTTATTTACTGCTTTTTCCCTTTTATTTACTGTTTTCTCTCAGATTTCTATACTTTGTAAGTTCCATTACTTTCAGTGTATTGAAAATCTGAGTTTGCTTCTTTATATTAAGTTGTTATTCATCATTTCATCTATCTTATCATGTTAGTTTCATTTTTTTTCTGGGTTTATGTTTATCATCATCATGTCTAGTTCATCTGAGTGGTGAGTTAGGATTATGGAGATGGATTAGGCTGGTTTAGGGCTATGGTAGTCTGGAATGGTTAAGTTAGTTTGTTAAATATCTCTTCTGGGTTGGGT
Organism: Camelina sativa; assembly: GCF_000633955.1. Lineage (NCBI taxonomy): Eukaryota > Viridiplantae > Streptophyta > Magnoliopsida > Brassicales > Brassicaceae > Camelina > Camelina sativa. Next base: position 10,227,916 of record NC_025685.1, on the reverse strand, counting down.
GTGCTCTTAGTTGTTCTTATATCTGAGAGGGTAAGAGCAGATCTTAAGCTTCCTAACATCACACCAATGTCTAGGTTGTTAGATAAAGCTAATACTGGAGATTATCATGCTTGTCCCAAGAGATTGGTTGCACAAGGTGGTTTTTGACAAGTAATTGTCTGGTACTTAAAGTCTGTTCAGTATGGTTTCACCAATGAGAGTTGGGTTAGGATGTTACTGTAACTTGATCATTTCTATCATGAGAGTGGATTAGTGAGTCATTAAGATCATTGTCTAGAGATAGCTCATGTTAGATTGAGATTTGTTAACCAGTTTAGATAGCCACAGCCTGAACGCTAGCCCATGAATCCATCTCTAGAAGCCTTCTTTATCATTTGATTGTTTACTTATCGCATATTAGCTTGTTTCATTGCATTTGTCTCAATTTAAGTTTCTCAAGATTGCATCTGTTCTTCGTCAAAACCCACTCGACCTAGTCACTCGACCAGTCACACGGTCTAGTGCTTGATCGAGCACCTTCGGGTTGTTCTTTTATTTTCTGTTCCATTTCAATTTTGCATCTTTACTGTTTTATCTACTGCTTTTACTTCTTTCAGTTTAATTTCAGCATTTCTTACTTTGTTTACTTGCATTTAATTTCTATTTCAAGTATTTTCCTTTCTGCATCTTACATTTCTGTCATTAGGTTGCTAGAAACAAATCATCTTGATATTTGGCTTAACTTGAATGCAATTATCACATCTTGACTGCTTACATATCACACTCTTTATGGATTGACATCCTTTATGCTACAACATCATAAGGGTATTGAAACACCTTTCACTGCATTAAATGATTATATTAGACAATGCTCCATCTCTTCCCGATTAATCCATATTTTAGGATTTTCAAACATATTAAAAACTGACTTTACTTGCATTATTTTTTTGTGATTAATGAATTTCAACCAAGAATATTCAGTTCTTTTTTTTTTAAGTTTACAATTTATTAATAATTACTTATTAAAAATATATAGAAAACCTAAAAATTGTTTTTTTGTGTAATATTTGTTTTTCTCCAGAAAATGGATTAATAAGGAATGGATAGAGTAGATTTTAGTGAAGAAAATATATTGTGACTATTATAATATACATATTATTTTATGGCCTTAAAACATAATATAAATTTGTGGTCTAATGTTGTTTAGTCTGCTTGTCTTCCGGAACTGGCTTGGCTCCTTTCTCGATAAGATGTTAAAACAAACACATAAACCTAAAATAAAGACATTTAACTAATCCTCATGAAAGTTAAAATAATGACTACATATATAAAAACGAAGAGTAAATTTGATTAAAAAGTAAATAAAGGAATTCAGATTAAAATTTGTTAATCATATTTTTTAAGAATCTACCTTCTTTTATCTTGAGAAGACTTTAGCTGAGCCTTTAATATCCATTGATTCCATTCCATGACTTCTATATAATAGAGTTCTGCTAGCTTCACTAAGCTATAAATCTACAAAAATAAAAATAATAAATAACATATCAAATTGTAATTTGATCGTTAACAAATTTGGTTAAGAAAATGGGAAACAAAATTATTTTACAAAATGTACCTTATCAATGCATCTATGTAACTATTCTACCAAAAATAAAATGCGTCGACGTAGCTATAAAAGTTGGAAAATACTTGGCCATGTTTTTCACTCTTCTTCTCATTTGTGAAACACAGAACACATGAAATATATCTTGGTTATGGAGAGAAAAGGTATATATATTTTAATTATAAGGATCCTTTGCTAGACATCAAACCTCTGTTTGGATCATCAAGGATTGGAGAAGGGTACCATCATAATCAAGAAACATGATGATCTTTTTTCCTCTTGCAGTGTTGATGATATATGTTATAACAAGTCTAAAATTTGAGAGTAAATTTGAGTCTAAGTATTTAAGTAAATGTCTACCTATGGCTATATATACATATGCTATTTGAATCATATATATAAAAGTAAGGTTTCACTCTCTCCTTATTGGTCCACTTGGCAATGCATTTTTAACAAAAAAATATTTATATTAAAACACCAATTTAAAAACAATTAATTTTCACATTTAACTCACATAATATAAAACTGAAATCATATAAATTCCTCCTATAAATTATGTATTAACTTTATTTCTCCAATAAGTTGTCTTAATCAATTGTATTAAAACAAAACAATAAATTAGAATTGTAACTCTCATTTTTATAAATATAATTTTTCATCATTTCTCTTTCTATAAATACTCATTATTATTCTCTTAGTCTATCACTCTTTCATTCTCTCATCTTCTTCTACTACTCTCAAATCTCTTTTTTTTTGTTTTGTTCTGTTTTGTATTTTTTTTTGTTATTGTTGTTGTATGGGTTATAAAAAATCAAATCAAATATCATTGTAAAAGCTTAGTTTTAGAGTTTGTATGATATGTATATCTTATATATATTTTTAAAATTTTTAATCTTTTAAAAGGTTTATCTCCATTTTCTATTTTCTATTTTCTATTAACATCTTATAAGTCATTATTTTCATACTTTCTTACAATATTCACCACACAATAAGATCATGAAGTTGAAATGATCCATATCTAATTATCTATTATGTCTCTGGTTATCTCACATATTCATGTATCATTTTTAATAATTTATAAAGATCAATATAATGTTTAAAGATCAACATAATTATCCATTTATAAAGTCTATTTTGTTTTGTAAAGTCTATCAACTCTATTTATAAATACTATTTTGTTTTGTGATCCAATTGATAAATCTGAAAAGATCAATATAATATATATATATATATATTTATGATTTGAGGTTTTTGAAAACAAAAAATAACATAATTAAACAATTGGTTTTTGTGTGTTTAATCAAAATAAAAAATGATCCAAAAAAGAAATCATATTCAACTGGAACTTAAATATAAAAATAAAATATAATTTTAAAAATACCATTTAACTAAATTCTTTAAGGATGAAACATTAGAATGAAATATAGCACTATAAATTAAATTGATGAGTGAAAAACAAAAAAAAATTAAGTTATCCTTGGGGTTTTACAAATTATTGAGATTGAAGAATTCATATAATTTTATAAGAAAACTAATTTAGTTTGTAACTTCAAAAGTAATATTTTTTTATTTTGAAATATTAAGTGTAAGTGTTGAGTTTATATCAACAAACAAACAAATCAAGTGAATTTTGATTCAGTCACTTGGTATTCCTTTTATTTTAGGTTATAAAAAATTAAAAGCATGTAACTCCATTTAACTCAAATGTAACTTCTATCCAATAATTGTACATTAATTCATTCCTCCTACTAACTTATTTATCTTTCAAGAGAAAATGTTTTTGGTTAAATTTTGATATTGTTTAATTATTTTGGTTGGCTAAACTAATATTCATATTTTGATTGGCTAAATTAATATATTTCTCATGTAAAATTACTGTTTATAATATATTTCTCATTTCAAAGTTTAAAGCAGTATATCATACATATAAAAGTAAGGTTTTGGTCTCTCCTTATTGGTTAATTTTCATTTAATGTTTTCTAATTTTTTAATTTTTATTTCCTTTCTAATTGCTTTAAACAATATTTAAGACCCAATAAACACAATACATTTAACTCACACATTAAAATAAAATTATAACTGAAAATAAAATAAGTTATGCATTAATCATATTCTACCACTCAATTTTATGCATTAATCATAATTCTAATTGTAACTTCCATCATTTCTTATCATATGAATAAGCATTCTCTCAATCTCTCATTCTCTCATATTGACATTCTTTTACTATCTAATTTTCACATTCTCTCGTTCTCTTCTACAATACCTCAAATCATTTTTCGTTTTTATTTTATTTTTGATTTCTTATTTTTGTTGTATGGGTTGTAAAAAACAAATGAAATATCATTGTAAAATTTTAATGCTAAATTTTAATTTTTGAGACTATATGATATATATTTTACATTGTTCTTATTTTAAAAGATACATTTGAATAAAAACAACTGCTTGTAAAAGTCACAACTATTCGTAAGAGACACAACTCTATATTTAACAGACGTAATTTTTTAAGGACACACAATCATCTAATTTTTTTTGTCAACAAAAGAATCAGCTCAAACGAGCCAACATATAAATTTTTTGTCAAAAAATAAAAAATAATTTTTTTTATGATAAATCATAATGAAAAGACACAACTATTTCTTCACATATATTTATATTGCTATTATTATATGTTAAAAAAAACAGTTTAAAAATATTCCCAAAAGAAGAACAAATATAATTTTAAAGACGTGTATATTTGAACTAAAACTAAAATTTGAAATGATTTCAAAAAAAAAAAAAAAATATAGATTTCTAAAAATGTGAACATTCGAATAGACACAATTGTTCAAAAAGTTATAACTGTTTTTAATAAACACAACTCTACATTCAACAGACACAACTTTCGAAAGAGACGCAACTTTCGAAAGAGACGCAACCGTGTAAATGTTTTGTCAAAAAAATAATAAAATAATAATTTTTTAATGAAAAGTCACAATGAAAAGATGCAACTGTTCATTGCATTTATTTATATTGTTATTATTATGTAAAGTTACAACTGTTTTTAATAGACACAACTCTATATTCAACAGGCGCAATTTTCTAAAGAAACGCAACCGTATATATTTTTTTGTCAAAAAAATAAAAATGAAAAGTCACAATGAAAAGAGGCAACTGTTTTTTTTTTTTTTTTTTAAAAAAAAAGAGGCAACTGTTCTTTGCATTTATTCATATTATTATTATTATATAGATTATAATGATATGATTAACAAAATCACTAATGGTCTGTCATAAATGTTGTGAACTCAAAAGCTAGTGTTGTGAATATTGATGGTAAGTCAAAGTAAACTCCAGCATGGGTGAGTTTGCGTTTGCTCCGAAAACTAGTATATTTTGGATGTGTTTAGGTACCATTCGTGGATCATACGCTGTTCGCTTTGAAAAATAGTATCATTTTGACATCCATAATTGTTATTTAGACATTCAATAAATATATAAGAAAATTATAGTATCAATTATGAGTTATGAAGCTCTTTTGGTTTGTTTTAACTATAAAATAGAAAAATTAATAAATGAAATAATTTTATCAAAATAATTAGTATATTTATGATCCAGTGAAATTTTTGAGGTCTTTCAAACTGTTAAATTTGTTATTTTGGAGAAATATCATTAGTTTTTAAATAATAGTATAACATATATACTATGTAAAACTATTCGTAAGCTGTATTTTATGTTTGCCCAAAAAAAAAAAAAGGTACTGCACTAAAAAACAAAAGTTGTTGGGTCCAATGAGTAGGGCTTCAAAGCTATTAAAATAAAATTAGGGGTCAAATATTGAATTGACGAAAAGCTTAAGACTTTATCACAATTTATTAAAAATAACAGTTAGATGTTAGAAACGCCTTCAACCTCTCCAAAACCCTAGAGAACCCAAAAGCTAAATGAAGTAGAAGGAGGGAGACGAAGAAGAAGAGACAAATACAAATACAATCAAAGCTTCTTTTTTTTTTTCTATTGGAGAATGGTGAAGGCTTACCTAAGGTATGAGGCGGCGTCCTCTTTCGGCGTGATTTCATCTTTGGATTCGAACATAGCTTACGACTCTAAGGGTAAGCATGTGCTTGCTCCGGCGTTGGAGAAGGTCGGAATCTGGCACGTCCGTCAAGGTGTCTGCACCAAAACCCTAACTCCTTCCTCTTCCCGCGGCGGTCCATCTCTCGCCGTTACCTCCATCGCCGCCTCCCCTGCTTCTAGTTTGGTACTTACTTTTTGTTTCTTCACTCTATCTATCAATTTGATTGCTTAATAGAGCTTAAAAATGCCGTTTTTGAATTACAATTGCTTAGCCAAGAGATCAATTTAAGATAATTAATAGTACTCATGGGTACTTTGTAGTATTGAGTTTCATAAGGAGTTTGCTGTTGTTTGATTCTGTGTGATAAAACCAGGTGGCAGTTGGGTATGCAGATGGGAGCATAAGGATATGGGATTCTGAGAAAGGAACCTGTGAGGTTAATTTGAATAGCCATAAGGGGGCTGTGACTGCTTTGAGGTACAATAAGGTTGGGTCCATGCTCGCATCTGGAAGTAAAGATAATGATGTTATCTTGTGGGATGTTGTTGGCGAATCAGGCCTTTTTCGTCTCCGTGGTCATCGTGATCAGGTTCTTTACTATCTTAGCTTTGCAGTTCTGTCATGTATACGATTTTTTTCCAATAGGCTTTCGTTGTTGTTTTTGACTAAGCAATATTTATGTCTAATGTAGGTCACAGATCTTGTTTTCTTGGATTCTGGTAAGAAACTTGTTAGTTCATCTAAGGACAAGTTCTTAAGAGTCTGGGATCTTGAGACTCAACACTGTATGCAAATAGTTAGCGGCCATCATACTGAAGTCTGGTCAGTCGATGCTGATCCAGAGGAGAGATATGTTGTTACTGGGTCGGCTGATCAAGAACTTAGATTTTATGCTGTCAAGCAGTACTTATCTCATGGATCATTGGCATCAGATTCAACTGCAAATGATATCAAAACCGATGATGATCACTCGACAGAGAACAAGTGGGAAATTTTAAAGCCGTTTGGAGAAATTCAGAGACAAACTAAGGATAGAGTTGCAAGAGTTAGATTTAATGTTTCGGGAAATCTTCTGGCTTGCCAAATGGCAGGTAAAACAATTGAAATATTCCGAGTTTTGGATGAAGCTGAGGCAAAGCAGAAAGCAAAGCGTAGGCTTCGCAGGAAAGAGAAGAAGACGACTTCCAAACTGGGGGATGAAAATCCAACCGCTAATGGTGAAGCAGGTGCCAAAATTGAACAAGCGGATGCTGTTTCTAGTCTTACTGTCCCTGATGTTTTTAAGCTTTTACAAGTTATTAGAGCTGGCAGAAAAATCAGTTCTTTCTCTTTTTGTCCGATGGCTCCAAAAAATTCCTTAGGAATATTAGCTCTCTCTTTGAATAATAACTCACTGGAATTCTATTCCCTTAAGAGCAGCGAAAACGAGAAAACTGTTACCATTGAACACCAAGGACATCGCTCTGACGTGAGGAGTCTTACCCTCAGTGAAGATAACACCCTTTTGATGTCAACCAGTTACAGTGAAGTCAAAATTTGGAATCCCAGTACAGGTTCCTGTCTCCGCACTATTGAATCAGGATATGGATTATGCAGTTTGATCGTTCCCCAAAACAAGTATGGTATTGTTGGTACCAAGAGTGGGGTTCTTGAAATTATTGATATAGGAAGTGCTACCAAAGTGGAAGAAGTAGAGGCTCATGGTGGCACTATTTGGTCAATTACACCTATTCCAAACGATAATGGGTTCGTCACAGTCAGTGCAGATCATGAAGTCAAATTCTGGGAGTACCTAGTCAAACAGAAATCTGGCCAGGTGAGATTCCTGACCTTCAGTTTCTTTTTTTTCCTCTATTGGAATAAGTAAAAGATGCATTTTTGTTTTATAAATTGCTTCATTACACTCCTCCTTTCTTTTTCATCTCCTGTTTTGTGCCTTTGTTTTACGGAATTGACAAGTATTACTAAAGCTGTTGATGAGCTGATACATTGTTTATTATTGTTGTGTAGTATGTTAGAGTATGCTAACATGATTTGATTAAAACATGTTTGATAATCTGCAGGCTACCAAACAGCTCACTGTTTCAAATGTTAAGTCCATGAAAATGAATGACGATGTACTTGCTGTTGCTATCAGTCCTGATGCTAAACATATAGCAGTTGCACTGCTTGATTCCACAGTGAAGGTAGGTATTCTGTTTATGGCATATTTAAACGAGAAAACACTAATTTAAGAAGCGTCAAATAAATTATGCACTAACCACATCCTCATATCTATCGTAATATCATTTTCCTTGACTTATGTAACATCAACTTACTTACCTTATATTGCTTTCAGGTTTTCTACATGGATTCCCTAAAATTCTACCTCTCCTTATATGGCCACAAGTTACCTGTGATGTGCATTGACATCTCATCAGATGGAGAGTTGATTGTAACTGGTTCTCAAGACAAAAATTTGAAGATATGGGGTTTAGACTTTGGTGACTGTCACAAGTCTATCTTTGCTCATGGTGACAGGTACCTCCACAATTCGTATCATAATTCTCAAATGGCATAACATACTCAATGATGTGGACTCAGTTTTTTCGTGAATGTTATAATTCTCTCTGGTTTTAGCAAAAGTTTTGTTTTTTTTCCTCTCTAATATAGAGCCATTGAACCAGGAAAAAGACTTAGAATGGAATAAAAAAAAAAGTATGACCATTGCTAGAAATGATATAAGCAGAAAACTTTTTTTTTTTCCTTCCAGCATCTTCCCAACAGATTTACTTGGCTAGTAATATGTTGATTATGACCACAACTATTATATTTTGTGTGTAAGACTCCTTGGAATCATTAAAATATTTGTTTAGTGCTTTAGTGACACGTGATTTTGTTTTACAGTGTCATGGGTGTAAAATTTGTTCGGAATACCCATTATCTATTCAGCATTGGGAAAGACCGCCTCGTCAAGTATTGGGATGCTGACAAATTCGAGCTATTGTTAACGCTTGAAGGGCATCATGCAGAGATTTGGTGCCTTGCTGTCAGTAACCGTGGTGATTTTCTCGTAACAGGATCTCATGACCGCTCTATGCGTCGCTGGGATCGCTCTGAAGAACCTTTCTTCCTCGAGGTAATTCCCAACTGTTGGAAGCTACTTATTTAAATTTGCGTGATGAGATCATATACGGAAATCATGCAAGTTAAAGCTTTCAAATAGAATAAACTCTTCTATTGTGGTTGTGAATGTTGATTTGGTGGCATGTATATTTTGTTGAGTTACTTTATGCGGCTGGTCAGTTAATGTAATTTTGTTGGAAATGATGCAGGAGGAGAAGGAGAAGAGGTTAGAAGAGCTTTTTGAGTCTGAGATTGATAATGCATCAGTTGACAGGAATGGACCCATGGAGGAAATTCCAGAGGAAGGTGTTGCAGCATTAGCTGGCAAGAAGACGATAGAAACGCTATCAGCTACTGATTCAATTATAGAAGCGCTGGATGTAGCAGAAGATGAAAAGAATCGTTATGCTGCTTATGAGGTGGGAATTGTGACTTTGTTTGTTTATCTCTACGTATGCACATGAATTCCCCCTAGTTGTTGTTAAAGCCCCATTGGGCTCAGTTCAATTTCCAGATAGAGAACATGGTTCGTTGTTTTTTGCTAATATGGTTATGCCAATATCTAGTGTTGCTTCTTTGTTTCCTACTTGGAATTTGCATCGTGATTTTTCTTCCTTCCAATTTTCAGGAGGAGAAAACAAAGGGAAAAATTCCTGAATACCTGCCCAACGCTATGATGCTTGGGCATTCTCCATCCGATTTTGTTCTCAGGGCCATCTCAAATGTGAAAACAAATGATCTTGAGCAGACTTTGCTGGTAGGTTGCTTTCTTCTATCAAACCATCGTTTTTACGAGTTACTTGGTTGTACCTTAATTAATTAATACTGAATCCAAGGTTTAGTACTCAATCCAAGTTTTAATCAACGCCTTTTCCTCTTTCGGATTTTGTGTAGGCTCTACCATTCTCAGATGCTTTGAAGCTTTTTTGCTACATGAAAGACTGGAGTCTAATTCCCGAAAAGGTAAATTATATACTCCTTTTGTGTTCTAGATTCTATAATTCAGCTCAGACGGGAGTTGTGTTGTAAAGTAGAATGTACTCAACAACCTGTGATATTTTTGAAAGAGTTATTGAACGAAAAACAGATCCCGAGTTGTCGTCTTAGAATTTCTCTGAAGTTTGTTACCAATTCCTTGCAGGTAGAGCTGGTTTGCAGGCTCGACACCATTCTAGTACAGACACATCACAACCAGTTGGTAACAACGCCGTCTGCCAGACCAGTCTTGAGCGTTCTCAAGGATATTCTTTACCCAAAAATCAAGGTTAGCAAAGAGGAAAAGTGTTGTTGAGTTCTATATGTTTTTTTTTTTTAATTGATGAATTGGTTTTGATATGAATCTGGAACTTATCAGGCATGCAAAGATACAATCGGTTTCAATTTGGCCGCCATGGATCATGTCATGGTAAAACACATTTCACTTTAAGCACGTTTCTCTCATATTTGTGGGCAGTAGTAATAAGTGAACTATTTGGTGGTTTTGCAGCAAATGATGGCATCAAGATCTGATGCTCCTTTCAAAGACGCAAAGACGAAGCTAATGGAGATAAGGTCACAGCAAGCGAAACGTATGGCATCACGAGCAGATACAAAGATGGAGAAAAAGAGAAAGAAGAAGCAGAAGAAATCAGAGGAAGGACATGGCCATGCTTTGTTCTAATGATGTAGTAGTATTAAACTTTTTTAAGGATGGTTAATTTAATCCAATTTTGCCTGTATCCTTATATTTCAATTTTGATGTTATTACTAAATCACTTCTCGTTCGAATCAATGGAAATTTATATATACGAAAGGGTCAAAATATAAGTTGACAAAAAAAAGGGGTCAAAATGTACATTTCTTAAAATTACAGAGAGCCATTCTTAAATAATTTGTGTTTGTGGTTTAATAACTGATTGAACCAGTCCGGTATATATATTATTTAGCTCCAGTATAAACCGGTTAACGATGAAGGTCTTTGCAACGGCGAACACTGATGACGGCGACGGTGACGGCGATGTGATCCAATGGTGGGATTCGTCGGACGCCATGGCTTTTCAGCCTCCGGAAACCATGGCGCTGCCTCTTTCCGTCAGTATCATCACTACCTGTTCGTTTCTCACGCCTACCTCAACAAGGTCTCTTTCTGCTCCATCTACCTGTTCATAGTGTGAATTTTCGGATAATGGCTCAGTTTTGACATTTTTAGTTGGGATTAAAAGGTTTTGTATGTGTGTGGCTAAATCAAATCATTCAGGAACAACATGCCAAACTAATTGGTAAAATATATTTTGGTCACAGAGGGGTTGGTAAATTTGTTTGATAAAGTCAACTAATAGCTTTGCTTTATACATATCTTTTCTACACATGCACCAGTCTAAAATCCTTCACAGAAGTCTAGTTTTTTGTATAGAATATATTATATATGTTTCTTGTCAGTTTTCTGTTTAACCTACTTGTGAGAATTTCTTTGAGATGGTTGATGAACAGGTAAGGTTTTGGTTCTTTGCTGTTCTCTGGTAGCAGGTTTTGACATTTTTTTTAGATGAGACGCTCAACAGATTTGGAGCAGTTGGCTCTTAGCTTCTTTTCATAAATACTTTAATATCATCTCGTCTCTTCAGTGATCTGATATTTATTATAGTCTTGTTGTTTCATTGTCTCATGAAAAGTTTGTATCTTTGTTAGGAAATCTCCCAAAGTGTTAATCTTTTGTAGTTGTTTCCATTTTTTGAAGCAGAGGAACAGAGAGATTACATGCTGTGTGTGTTTAGAAGGAAGCTTGGTTTCCTTTATTCGAGAATTCGATGGGTTATCAGGAAACGGGTGAAGGCTAGAGTTATTGTCAGGAGGTTCAGGAAAGCAAGGTGGAGAGGGAGAAGAAAGGAGATCCCGGAAACCGAAGTTTCTTCTATCAATCTCAGCTCAAACTCCAGAAGACATATCCGGGTTGCCACGTTTAACGTGGCAATGTTCTCACTTGCGCCTGTTGTGCAAAACATGGAGGAAACAGCTTTTCTTGGTCATATAGATAGCAGCAACAACATCTCATGCCCTTCTCCCAGAGGGATTCTGAAGCAGTCTCCGTTACATTCTTCTGCAGCCAGGAAACCAAAGGTCTGCATTAATCTCCCAGACAATGAGATTTCTTTATCACAAAGCTACAGATTTCTGAGTATGGTAGAGAATGATAAAGACGGGAAAGAAAACAGAGGAAGTATCTCGATGAGGTCTCCCGTGTGTCTTCCTTCTTGTTGGTGGGATCAAGAAAGCTTTAACGGTTACAGCAGCAGAAGAAGCATAGCTGAGTTGTTAAGAGAATTGGATGCAGACATCTTGGCTTTGCAAGACGTGAAAGCAGAAGAAGAGACACTTATGAAGCCATTATCAGATTTGGCGTCTGCCTTAGGTATGAAATACGTGTTTGCAGAGAGCTGGGCGCCGGAGTATGGCAATGCCATACTGTCAAAATGGCCTATAAAGAAGTGGAGAGTTCAGAGGATTGCTGATGCAGATGATTTTAGGTGATTAAAATCTTCTTTTGCTTAAATGATATTCAGGTTATATAGAAGCAATAGAAGATGCAATGTCTTTGTTTTCTGTTCTGAAACATGTTGTTTGATGTGTATGGTCGACTCAAGTGGTTTTTTTTTTGTGTGTGTGTAGGAATGTGTTGAAAGTGACTATAGAGGTCCCATGGGCTGGAGATGTAAACGTGTATTGTACTCAACTTGACCATCTAGATGAGAACTGGCGGATGAAGCAAATCGATGCAATTACTCGAGGAGATGAATCTCCCCACATCCTGCTTGGAGGCTTGAATTCTCTTGATGGCTCTGATTATTCCATAGCAAGATGGAACCACATCGTAAAGGTAACATTTCGTTAGACCGGTCATAGTTTTAGTTTGTTTCATTTCATATATAACCAAAACTGTTTACTGTAAGAACAGTATTACGAGGATTCTGGAAAGCCAACGCCTAGAGTTGAAGTGATGAGACTTCTCAAGGGAAAAGGATATTCAGATTCAAAAGAATTTGCAGGAGAATGTGAGCCTGTAGTCATTATTGCCAAAGGACAAAGTTAGTCTCTCTGTTTCTCTTAACTTGCAAAGTTTTATTATTCTTCCGTTATTATACCAAACCATAGTGAGAAATCATATGTGAATTTCTTAAACTGATGCAGATGTACAAGGAACATGCAAGTACGGGACACGGGTGGACTATATCCTGGCATCTCCAGAGTCACCTTACGAATTTGTTCCTGGCTCGTATTCAGTTGTTTCTTCCAAAGGTACTTCTGATCATCATATAGTCAAAGTCGATTTAGTTTTAACCAAAGAGCGATGTCGAGGTAGCTTCAAACATTCGCGCAAGAAAGCAAAGCAGAAGATCTTTCGGATAAAAGCTAATTTGATGTCGAAAGATACATGGAAATTAGGAAATCTTATGAATTCATAAAGTTTGGACACTAATTAAGGAACAACACTTGTTTATATGATGATAATGTTTATTCTAATAATATTAAGATGCAACACAACATTCAGTTTACATATTGATCGCTATGGTTACAAAGAACTAAATTAATGTTTAAGCAAACAATCATATTCTTTTACAATCTACAACAAATAGTTTGGAAACAACAGAAGCAGCATATCTCAAGCAGAGACGGAGGCTTTCTTGGTCTCCTTCTCAGCAGCTACCTCCTCCTCAGCAATTGGTGCGTACCCGATTCCACTCCGTTTGCTTGGAAATAAAGCGAAGATAGCGGCTGAGGCAACACCCACGGCTGGAGGCAAAGCCATGACTAACGTCTTTTGCGTTTCCCTGAACCGAGGATAAAAGCAGCTTGCGGTATTAGCGTCAAGCAACACCAGTGTCCCAAACACAGCCAGCACAAAACCCGCATGAACGAAATCTGCTATCCTAAGCTTGTACTTGGACAAGTCCACAGATCCCGGATCAGCATAAGTCCAGAGACCTTTTTTGGTGACTATACCAAACTTTCTTGATCCGTCGGGGCCTTTGAAACTATCGGTAAAGCATGAGAACACGCAGGAGAAGCTGCAAAGGCCGACAAGGATGCTTGATATGACCTTATTAACTGTGGTGCATTCACCGTCGTTAGTGAGAATAGGGTTGAGTAAAAGGTAGATGAAGAGTGTTCCTGTTGGGAGAAGCTTTATAAGACTCTCCAGGCCAGTGAGGGATTTATTTGCCATGGTTTCCGATGAAGCTGGAGGGTTTGTTTTGGGTATGAGCAAAGAAGAAGTATCGGACATGAGCTTGAAATTCGAGTTAGATGTATAAACTATAAAGTGTGTTTTTGGCTTGATACGTTTGTCGGTATTTATAGAACAGTTTGAGATGATAAACCATTGATCCGGTCCGAGATGTTGGGTTGTAACACCGTAGAAGAATTGGTAATAACATTGACCAAGTCAAATCATCACTTGTGTGATTGTGTCTATACACGAAGACTCAATGATTTCTAAAACGGTTGATTATTATTTTCTTCGATCGATAAGAAAAGTAGACAAATGTTATTAAGTTTTGGACCTAAACGAGAAGAAATTTCTAAGGCTTCGTAAGCACACGTTTGTTATTGACTGAATGTAAAGAGAAGTTTCTCTTTTGGATGTACGAAAAATTTCTAGGACTTTAGCAAACAAACACATTAAATATTGCATGATAAGTTTTAATGTGTTTGTTTTTGTGTTATATATATATACGCTACATTGTGATGTTAATTACAGTATTAACTTTCAAGTAAAACACAAGTATTAGTTCTCTTTTTGTAATAACAACTTATAAACGTTAAAAAAATAGTAATAGAGAAAAACATGTTAGTGTTTTCTGTATCATAAGGATAGACTTTGCAGTTGCAAATATGCAAACGTAAAAAAATAATCTGAATGTGTTTTACGTTTGCGTTTAAAATTTGTTTATATGTGAATTTGAAAGTTGAAAACAATTAGCATAATATTTTTCACATGTAAACACAAAAATGGAAAATGCAAAGAAAATTTCACAATGATTGTTGTGTTTATATTTATACTTTGTATATAATGCATCATAAATGGAAGGGAATTCGATATTTTAATTCAATATGTGTTACAATCAAGACTTATAGCGCTTTTGCCTTTAAATGTCAAACTATTCCAACATACAGTCAAATGAAATTTATTTAGTTTCTTTTATTATATACACGTCAAATACAAAATGTGAAATTTAGATAAATAAATTAAAAAAATGTTTAGATATATTGTTTTTAATGTGTAAAAACAACATTTAAGCATTTAAACCCACTTCTTCATTTTCTTGCAGTTGAGCCAAGCTGAAATTGGCTATGAGATAGAAACGACAGCTCATTTCATTTACTTGTGTAAATTGATATTAACCTGAAATTGGCTGTGAACCATTAAATCGACTAACTCGTTGTGCATGCTCACCTTTTATTTGTTTTGAGTAAATAAAATTCACAATTGGCTGCGTCTACAGCGACTTGTAATTTTGGCTTTATGCATTTAAAAAAAAAAATTGATTTGGCTATTATTGGCTAATGATTTTCTTATAATAAATTGCTTGGAGAAATGGGTAAGTGCATACTCTTTTTTGACTTCTTTTACGTATAATTTGTTAAAAACTAAGCAAGCACAGTTTAACTTTTATACGGAGATAATGTAAGATAGTAAGATTTGAAAGGTCCATACTTAGTGATGGAACCTGATGGACTCATTATCAAATAAGACCCACTAATAATCTTTGGTTAGTTAGTATAATACGTTTTATGCCATTGGTTAAACGCAGCATCGTACGTTCTTGCATGTCGTCCCATGTCCCATTCATCATGTGAGACGTGTCAAACTGGAGATCTTAACCCAAATGTGCAGAAATACTACTGTTGTACTAATATACTATATATTTGTTTATTTTGGCTTGACGTGTTGGAAGTGTAATTGCAAATACGAATTATAAAAGGAAAAAATAGATATTTACTGTTTGTACTGGGGATTGCACAACACTAAATAAATATCGATTTTAGGGGAAAGAGTGAAGTTTGTTCTTTATTAACGATAAGGATGCGAGGTCGTCACTAAAACGAGTCAAGATCGTGCTCGTCAGTTCACAGGAGAACTAACAAGTGAGTCACGACAAGCTCGGAAGCTAACAGGAAATTATACAGAAAATAACAAGAGTCTTTTGACGCAAAGTATTGCTCTCGGGGTATTGTGCGCGAGTCTACCCCCTTTCTCCAGTGAGTACTGTTTCTTTATATAGTGGACTGTAGACCGAGGGTTTTCTAGGGTTCCCACCGTGAATTCCCGAGATTGCCCTTTAAGGATTACTAATGACTTGCAGCCAATTTCGTCGGGCCGGAATCACAGAACTCGTCTTATTGGGCCGAGTGGCATATTGGGGCGCAGCCCATGTCCAACAATAGTCCCCCCTAGTCCGGAGAGCGTCAGCTTTTCTGCGATCAGCGGGCATGCTTGAATCGTCTGTAATATGTCTGCTCGGCACGGATCGTCTCGGATTGCTTCTGGAGAATGAAATTGCTAGAGTGATTCTTCTACAATCTCTTTTGTAATTTCTTCTGTAATTTCTTTTGTAACCTCCAGACTCATTTTTCAAGAGACACTGGGAAAATCCTTTGGTCTTTATTCTGAATGCGGTTTTCAATGATATTCCCGAAAAAGAGAAGATAGTCGCGGATTGAGATGATGGATTTGACAGTAATTTTTCCATTTTATTTACTTATTTATGCACCTTCTTCCTTCCCATTTCCTTCACTTGCTCCTTCCTCTTCATAAAAGGTAATTCCTTCTCTCTCTCATTTATTACTTTCATGTTTTTACTTCTTTCTTTCTCTACTTCTCTCTCTAGTTTTCTCTTTTTAGTTGGGTTGTGTATTTAGAAAACTAGTTGCCGCCGCCGAACAAGAGATCGGCATAATGCCGCCGCGATTGAGGTCGCTGATGGTCGGCTCAAATCCGCCGATGGTCGGCTTGATTCCGCCGGGTTACTCAGATCGGCAAGGGTCCGCCGTTGGCGATCGTCTGGGGCCTGCTACGAATCGCCCAGATCGGCCGGTCGAGGATGAGCTCGGCGGATTGCATGATTGGGTGACGAGATCCACCGGTCGCGAGTCTAGCAAGGTCGGCCCGATTCGGATTGGTTCCGATGATGGAAAAAGAGATCGGCGGGAGGAATTGGGCTTTGAGATCGGGGGAAATTGAGATGGGCCGAGTAGAGATGTCGAGATCAGAGGGTCGAGCGGAAGTGACGAGCTCGGAGGGATGAGTGGTCGTGGCGAGCTCGGAGGGATGAGTGGTCGCGACGAGCTCGGAGGGATGAGTGGTCGTGACGAGCTCGGAGGGATGAGCGGTCGTGGTGAGCTCGGAGGGATGAGCGGTCGTGGTGAGCTCGGAGGGATGAGTGGTCGCGACGAGCTCGGAGGGACGAGCGGTCGTGGTGAGCTCGGCTGAGAGCTTGGTGGGCAACTCGACCGAGAATTTGTTGATCGTGGGATTGAGAGTGCAGTTGGTCATCGTGAGATCAGCGGAAGTTGAGATGGGAGATCGGCCGGTTAGTTTGAGCTCGGCACGAGCAGTGGAGATCGGCGGAGCAGTGGAGATCGGCTAAGAAAGTTGAGCTATCGGAAATCGGATAGCCGAGTTGAGGTCGGCCGGTCTTGGCTGGCATCAAGAGGTTTGCCTAGAGATGCCGACGGTGAGATCGGCAATATTGGTTCTAGTCGTGTTGAGGTCGGCATAGGGGCCCCCGGAGGTCGACTTGATGGTTTCGATAATGGTTGTCGAGTGAACGATGTCGACTCTAATGATGGCGATCCCGATCTTATGATGGGGGGTCGCGAGGTCGGTATGTCTTGCAGAAAAGACGATCGTCCTTCGACGAGCTTCCAAGCTCCAACGCACGCGCGTGGTAAGACCCTTGCGGGAATCCAACGCGCTTTCTCCAAAGAATATGGGGCTTATAAAGACGTTTTCGATGACGTTGGTGTCGATATTGGAGCAGAGTTTGGAGATTTTGATAGTTTGGCCAACGACTACAATTTTGCTGACATTCTCGAATTCAGCGAAGATAGCGACAGTGGTTCTGGTGGGAGTCCTATGGACGTTGTCCTGGCCGAGGATACTGGTCCTCGCTCGGCTGTTTTGGGTCTTAATGCTGCATCGATTGGTGCCAGTCTTTCAGCCGGTCCGGCCGATCATGGTCCTTCGTTGTGCACATCGGATAGTATTGCTGAGATGGCGCGATGGTGTAGGATGCCCGAGGGATTGGTTTTCCGGGTTCCTGAGCCTCACGAACGTCCTTGGACGCCTCCGACAGGTTTCATTGCGCTTTTTGAGCATTACTTTACTGAATGCGGTCTTTGGTTCCCTTTGCCGGAATTTTTGGTACGTTATTGTGCGAGGCGTAGGATTACCATTTCTCAGCTTTCTGTGGGAGGTATCCGTAATACGGTCGGTTTGGCGATACTTGGTACCAACTGTGGTATAGAGGTTGATGTGCATTTTCTAGAGGAAACCACCAAGTTCACAAAAGTTAGGGGTAGTCCGGGATACTTCTACACCAGTGCTAAATCAGGTCAGCAGATAATCGTTGGGGCTGAGAAAAAGATTCGTCGTTGGCAACGTTATTTTTTCTTTGTCAAGCGGGACGAGATTTCGTTAGACGATCTCGATGTGTTTTGTGCTACTGAGTGGAATATGTTTCCCGGTAGCTTCATAGTTTCTCACTCATACTTGTTTGATTGCCATTTGACTGGATTCTAACCCTTTCCTTGTTTTTGTTGGTGTTTGCAGAGCCTGTCGTCCGTTTGCGCGCTCATCCTCCAGGTTTTTTTGATAACCTCAGACAGATCCGAACACTAGGGGCGCTCCATTGGCCTTCGATTACTCAGAGATCTCGTGAGTTTCCTGCTTATTCCGTTGTATCGATTGTTGCTCTCCTTGGTGGTTATTAGGTCGTCACACTTTTGTTTTCCTTTTTAGGTCTACCGCGCTTAGGGATGGGAAAAGTTAACACTCGTCTTCCTCGATACGTCGATCAGTTCAAGAAGGCCGTTGATGCTGGGTCTTCCTCGCGCTCTGCCGACACTGAAGTCGTTGACCCGTTAGCCAGCGGAGGTGTCGATCTGCGAGTTGCAGGAGATTTTGAGATCGGCGGAGGTGGCCGCTACCCGTACCGACAAAAGAGCTGCCAAGGTTCTTGCTGTCGTTCCGCGTGCGCAGAAGTCACGTGGCGAGGCTTCTGATGCCCTAGCGATCATCGTCGCTGATTCTGGACGTCCTACTCCATCAAGGAAGAGAGCTTCTCATGGTGAGGTGGTCGCTCCCGAGCCCGAGTCGTCCAAGAGATCTAGGAGGGATGGCATACCGCGCGACACCACTGAGATTGATGATTCGTTCTCTTTTTCTTACAAGACGAAGGATGAGTTGTTTATCAACAACGCTACTGCTTGTGGTGAGCTTGCTAGCAAGGTTCGCGGCTCCTTCGACCCGCTCCCTTCTGTGGGTTCTCTCTATGATCCCGAGCTGTATCGGTCGTGGGCTCGGAAACACTTCCAGGTTGGCATTTCTCTTTATGTTCTTGATTGAATTTTCCCAACTATTATCTTGATTCTTTATTTCTTGCATTTCAGGATGGTGGTGGCGTGAATCGCATGGTCGTCTCGTACGAGCGTTGCATTGCCGTGCTGGAGAAGCAACTTGCTGATTCTCGTACTTCTGAACCGTCGAGGAGATCGGCTGAGGAGCTTCGTCAGGATCTTGATAAAGAGCGAGGGGTTTCTGCTGTCCTCACGAAGCAAAATGCCTGTTTCAGGAAGCAGGTGGCCGATCTCAAGGCTTCTCTTGACGCTTCCCGCTCTCGTCTCGAGCAGTTCGAGGTTGATCACGCATTTCAGAAGGTGCAGTTGCAGCAGCTGCAAGCGGAGCGGCATGACATCGATGTCGAGATTGCTGGCTACAGGTCTCGTATTGAGAGGATGAGGAAGCATATTATTGACAACAGAGCGGCGCAAGAGTCTCTTCTGACTTTGAGCCAGGTGAACGGCACCTATGATTGTCTTCAGGAGCTGGTGAAGAGTGGTACGGTCATTTCGTCGAAGACTTTGCTCGGCTTGGAGGCTGATATGAAGATGTGGGAGGACAAGGTTCTTGGTTTCGATATCGCCGATATTTTGGACAACGACCTCGAGGTTCTTCCATAGACCGCGATCGTTCCTACGAACCTTCAGGCGGAGGAGGTTCCCGTGATTGTAGGAGAGGAGGTCGTCATGGCAGGGGCACCTGCGGGCTCAGACGCTCAGGTTGCTGCCGAGCAGTGACTTGCTTTTGTCTTGTTCTTTTAGAACCTATTCCTGTTTTGTAGCGGATGTTGGGCTGTTTAGGCGATGTATTTTCTTTTTGAACCTTTGCACTATGATTGGACTTGCTTTATGTGTTTTCTTCTAGTTTTATGATATGTGTTCATCATTCTATGGATGTGTTTTTCGAGAATTGCGGTATTGATTGCTTTGCCTCAAAAATTGTACTATTTGTTCTATAAATTAGTCTTCAAGTTGCTCATTTCTCATCATCCTCCTTTCTTGTTTTAAAGATAAACCTCTCCTTTTGATTTTAGAGTAGTTGAGATNCGGCATGGCTGAGGAGGGCGCGAGAGCGGCTCTCTGTGAGGTCTGATGATGTAATTCGTTCCGAGATGGAGTTTTATCGCGCTCAGATCCAGAGGTTGAGAGCTTACATTCTCGCTACGCGTCAAAAGTTCGAGCGTCATTTCTGGTTTCATCGACGAGGGATTTTTGGTCCCAAAATGGAGATGGGATCATTTGTTAGAGGAGCGCTCTCGTCGTGAGGCGTCATTGGCTGAGGTGAAGATTCCCGTCCTTGAACCGGACAATCTCGAGCCTATTGGGAGCAGTCCCTTCGAAGGTCGGCCCGAGCTCGACGCGTGCTAGACTCGGGTTGACATATTGCATCGTTACATTATCCAGTTACAGTGCACGGACCATTTCTTCGTTGAAAGCAACCGTGCTGAGGGGATTCGCTCGTATCTCGAGGAGATGGTTGCTAGGGGTGCGAATGTTCCGATGGACACGCTGGAAAGTCTGCGGAGGGAGTGCCAGGTCTGGCACGTGAAGATCGGCGAGTTTGAGTTTGATAAACCCTCCGATGCCGATCTGGGATTTGAAGACTAAGTTTGCACTTTGAGACTTGTTTGTTCTGTTAGTTTTTTTTTTTGTGGCGAGCATTGCTTGCTCTTGTTGGTTGTTACTTTGAACTTGTGCCGAGCATGGCCTTTTGTTAGTTGTTACTTTGAACTTGTGCCGAGCATGACCTTTTGTTATTTTGAACTTGTTTGCTCTTTGGTTATGGAATAAAATTGCGTTCTTCCTATCTTTGGTATCGAGTTGTACTTTACGGTGCAAGACGTCTCTTGGCTTATCCTATTACGTGTGTCGAATACCAAATGTTTAGGATGGTAATCGAGATGAGCTCGTCATACCTTTTAGGTGCGGCCCTGGTGTCCGGCTTACCCTGTGTTTGCCACGAGGTCGGCAAGAAAGTGCAAGTGAGAACTCGGCTTATACAAACTTAACCGCCTGCTAGCTGAATGCGATCTGGGTCGGCTTATTTTGTGCGGATTATTTCGCCGCTGCATCCATGAGGAACGCGTTTTAAATCGTTCCCTTGGCCAGAGGGTCGATGTAAGAGCTGGACATCTCGCTGAGATGGACTCGTTCGAGAGAGCTCGTTTTTGTTTTAAAGTTTTCAAACTTTTGTTTTTATTATTATTATTATT
>NC_025685.1:10202477-10205596 GCF_000633955.1 Camelina sativa | reverse complement strand
TTTTTTTTTTTTTTTTTTTTTTTTTTTTTTGCAGCCGATGCTTCGTCTTCTAGTGGTAATAACGTTTCGGGTTTCCGGAATTCCATGAACGGGGGATGGTAGACACCGGGGGTGACAACCTTGGAGATCAGGTATGGGCCTTCCCAGTGGGCGCCCATCTTTCCGGCATTGAGCTCGGCAGTGTTTTCAAAGACTTTCCTGAGGACGAGATCACCTTCATCGAAGTGGCGAGGCCTGACTTTCTTGTTGTAGAACTTCGCAGCTTGTTGCTGATAGTTCTGGATTCGGATGAGTGCTCTGCCGCGCTCCTTTTCGAGAGTATCTAGAGTATCGAGCATCATTTCTGTGTTCAGAGCAGGGTTGTGGACGAGGATAGAGCGTCTCAAGGTTGGCACGCCGATTTCCTCTGGTGCAAGTGCCTCCTTTCCGTATGCAATGGAGAACGGGGTTTGTCCTGTAGATCGGCGGGGGGAGGTACGGTGTGACCATAAGACACCATCGAGCTCGTCAGCCCATAGACCTTTCTTATCCTCAAGCCGTTTTTTGAGTCCGTCAATGATTGTCTTGTTGGTCGCCTCAGCTTGTCCATTTCCCTGCGGGTAGCGAGGAGTAGACTTGCTCAGGCGAATTCTCCATTTCGCGCAAAAGCCTTCAAATTGCAGTGAGGTAAACTGTGTGCCGTTGTGAGTGACGATCTCGTACGGGAGTCCGTGTCGACATATAATGTTTTTCCATACGAACTTTTGGACTTGCTCAGTTCCGATTTTGGCGAAGGCTTCTGCTTCGACCCACTTAGTGAAATAATCCGTCATAATCAGGATGTATTTCTTCTGACGAGAAACGGGGAGTGGTCCGACGATATCCATTGCCCACCTCATGAAAGGGTATGGCGGCGTTGTTGTCCTTAGGAGCTCGGTCGGCGCATGGATGATGGGAGGCCAATAATGACCATTGTTGCGTATGCGCATTGCAAGCGCGCGAGCCCCAGAATGATTGCCACCGGAACCCTCGTGGACTTCTCTCATTACGTCATCGATCTCTTTGGGACCGACGCAGGTCAAGAGTGCGCCAGATGCAGTCCAGCGGAAAACGTTACCATCCAAGAGAGTGTAATGCGCGCAGCGGGCCCGAAGGCGCCGGGCTTCCCATTTGTCGGACGGAGCAATGTCATCAGCGATGTAGGAACAGATATCTGCTTGCCAGTCATATGATCGTTCTTTTGGTTCGGAACTGGTTTGCCCTTGATTGACGGACTCGTGCTCGGCAGATGCTTGTCCAGTTTCTTGTTCGGTAGATATTCGTTCGGTGAATTCTTGCTCGGCCGTGCGTCCAATAGAAGTTGATGGTGCACCGGCCGATGGTTCAGAGGATGGAATGTTGACACTCGCATCCTCCATAACCTTTTTCTTTTTATAATCTTGAGCAATGGGATCGATGTTCGTTGGGAGATTGATGCTCGGCTGATAAATACTCTCGACAGGAATGATTCGACTGAGGTCGGGGTCGGATGTTGAAGCGAGGACGGCCAGGGCGTCAGCTGGAGCATTGTCGTTGCGAGGGATTTTCGTCAATTCGAACGACTCAAATGAGCCGGACAGCTCCTGGACAACCTTAAGGTAAGCGTCCATTCGGTCGTTCCTGCATTCGTAATCGCCGCTGAACTGGTGAGCCACCAGTTGCGAGCCGCAAAAAACTTGTAACTTCTTAACCCCGATTCCACTTGCCAATCTCATTCCTGCGATCAGGCGAAGGCGAGTCGGAATGACTGTTTGAGTACTTCCCCTGTCGGCGAAACGAGATGTATTCCGATCCCAGAGCCGTGTCGGGAGGAAGCACCATCGAGGTGTAACAACCACTTCTCTTCGCGCGGAGCCCCTGATTCTAGTTCGCGTGGAGCCCCTGATTTCGCACAAGTGCGATTCTTGTATTCAATATCATATTCGCTTAATTCCACTGCCCATTTGGCCAGGCGACCTGATTGACTCGGACTGTGCAGGATGGTCCTCAATGGCTGGTTAGTCAAGACTTCAACAGTGTGGGACTGGAAGTATGGACGTAGCTTCCTAGCTGAGATAACTACGGCGTAGGCGAGCTTCTCCAAGGTTGGATAGCGGAGCTCAGCTCCATCGAGACTTTTACTCACATAGAAAATGGGATGCTGATCTCCCATGTCCTCTTTAATGAGTACACCATTGACCGCCGAGCTAGAGACAGATATGTACAGGTAAAGCGTTTCGCCTTGATCAGGTTTAGCTAGGACTGGAAGGCAGACTCACACTTGTCATCCCACTCAAACTTTTTGTTGCTGCGAAGCAGCTGGTAAAACGGTAGACACTTGTCGGTAGATCGTGAAATAAATTGATTGAGGGCGGCAATTCGCCCAGTAAGTCGTTGAACTTCTCGAGTATTTTTTGGAGACGGTAGGTTGGTAAGCGCCGAAATCTGTTTCTGGTTAGCTTCGATACCCCTCTTGGTGACGAGGTATCCTAAGAACTCTCCAGAAGTTACGCCGAACGAGCACTTAGCTGGATTCAGCTTCATGTTATATCGGTTGAGAACTTCAAAGCACTTTGAGAGATATGAAACGTGGTCGGCAGCGTGAGTCGATTTCACCAGCATATCATCGATGTACACTTCCATTGTTCGGTCGAGCTGCTCGGCAAACATACGGTTGACAAGGCGTTGGTAGGTCGCACCAGCATTCTTCAGGCCAAACGGCATAACCTTGTAGCAATAAGTGCCTTGATCGGTGATAAAGGCCGTCTTTTCTTGATCGTTTTTATGCATCATTATCTGGTTGTACCCGGAGTATGCGTCCATGAACGATAGAAGCTCGTTCCCCGCGGTCGCTTCGACCAGTTGGTCGATTCTTGGTAGAGGAAAGCTGTCCTTTGGGCACGACTTGTTAAGATCGGTAAAATCGACGCACACCCGCCACTTGCCGTTCTTTTTCTTCACAACTACTGGATTACTTAACCAGTCGGGGTACTTGACTTCTCTGATGGACCCAGCCGTGAGTAGTTTTTTTATCTCTTCGTTAACGGCGGCCGTACGCTCTAGTCCGAGTTTTCTTCGCTTTTGCTTGACCGGTTTAAACGTTGGATCCACATTGAGTTCGT
>NC_025685.1:10199951-10202216 GCF_000633955.1 Camelina sativa | reverse complement strand
TTTTCTTGATCGTTTTTATGCATCATTATCTGGTTATACCCGGAGTATGCGTCCATGAACGATAGAAGCTCGTTCCCCGCGGTCGCTTCGACCAGTTGGTCGATTCTTGGTAGAGGAAAGCTGTCCTTTGGGCACGACTTGTTAAGATCGGTAAAATCGACGCACACCCGCCACTTGCCGTTCTTTTTATTCACAACTACTGGTTACTTAACCAGTCGGGGTACTTGACTTCTCTGATGGACCCAGCCGTGAGTAGTTTTGTGATCTCTTCGTTAACGGCGGCCGTACGCTCGAGTCCGAGTTTTCTTCGCTTTTGCTTGACCAGTTTAAACGTTGGATCCACATTGAGTTCGTGACATGTTATGCTGGGATCGATTCCGGTCATACTGCTCATGCTCCATGCAAAGGTTTCGACGTTTTGGGACATAAACTTTACGAGCTCGTCCTTGATAGTCTGCGGCAGGTCGGCACCGATCCCCACGCAACGAGTCGCGTCGGAAGGATCAATGTTCTCTTGGATGATTAGCTCGGTGTTAGGACGGACACGACCATCTGGCTGCTCGGCGGGGTCTGAGATTGCGAAGGTGCGGGCATTACGCTGTTGTCGTTCGATGATGAAGCAAGTTCTGGCGATCGACGGGTCTCCTCGTAGCGTGAATATTCCTCTCGAGGTTGGAAACTTTACGCACTGATGGTACGTCGACGCCACAGCTTTCATCTTATGCAACCATGGAGTCCCCAGGATGACGTTGTAGACGATTGGTTTGTCGACGATGACAAAGTTGATGCAGTGCATCGTTCCGCCTACGTAGACTGGTAGCATGATCGTACCTACTGTCATAACCGTGTCGCCGTCAAAGCCTGTGAGGGGTTGGACGTCATGATCGGCCGTTCGCAGGTCTACCTCCCTCTGAATTAGTACGTCTTTGAAAATGACGTTTACCGAGCTGCCAGTATCAATCAAGATTTTGGTGACTATGCTTTCACCAATTGCTATCTCGACTATGAGGGGGTCGTTGTGCGGCCCAGCTAGGCCTGACGCATCGTCTTCCGTGAATGTGATCGGCTCATAGGTTGTGGTCGGCAGTGTACTTTGAGCCATCCAGTCCCGCTTCACTTCTAGTCCCTGCCGGTAAGCT
The DNA here is from genome assembly GCF_000633955.1 of Camelina sativa. Lineage (NCBI taxonomy): Eukaryota > Viridiplantae > Streptophyta > Magnoliopsida > Brassicales > Brassicaceae > Camelina > Camelina sativa. Next base: position 10,201,077 of record NC_025685.1, on the reverse strand, counting down.
TTGATGGAACGAACCGAGTCTCGGCAAGTCGTTAGGCCGCCCATTATCATATTAATTCTTCGGCACGGAGCTGGAGCGTTTGGGTCGTCGGCCGGCTCGGGGTTCCTTTTAAGGGTTGGTGCTGGGGGCGGGGGCAGAGGTAGGGCCTCTGTGATGTGCTGTGGCGCGGGAGCTGTGTTGTACTGCCTACTTGGGTTCTCGTTCTTAGGGTTAAAAAATTGATTATCCCTGTGGGCCGTTATTAGTCGTCGCTCGTGTTCGACGTCAATGTGGCCTCCCTTGAATTTATCCAGCAGTATTTGCTGGAGGGTGCGGCATTCTTCAGTGGTATACCCTGCTCGTTTATGGTAGTCGCAGTACTTCTTTCCACCCTTACCCGATGGGTCCTGGACCCATTTGTTATTCCAGGGTTTCGATGATGACGCTTGGGGGTCCTGATCGCTAACAGCGAACGCTTGAGCTTTCTTTGCTTTTTCCAGCTTATCAGCGTATTCCTTGTCGAAGTGCTGACGAGGCTCATGATGCTCGTCCTGTGCCTTTTCCTTTCCTTTGGCCGACTTTGAGGTTGGCGGTTCTGGCAATGGTCGGTTCGCTCTCGATGCGCTTTCTTCATCCAGCTCGATGTACCTGTTGGCGCGGTGTAATGCGTCATCCAGGGATAGGGGCTCGTGGATGATGATGTCTTCCCGAAATCGGAAACTGTGAGTAAGAGCATTACGGAGAGCTGAGATTGCTGTGTCGTTGGCAATCGAGAGTTTCGAGACTATTCTTTTGAATCTCTCCATGAATTCCCGGAGCAACTCGTTGTTTTGTTGAAACATGTTCCAGAGGTCGGCATTCGAGGCACCTCGAATCATGAACGTGGAATGGTGTTGTAGGAAAGCGGTTGTTAGCTCGTGATAGCTTCCGATCGAGTTCGGCGGGAGTCGGGAGAACCATCCTAAGGCCTCGTGGGCCAAGTTTTCAACAAATAGCTGGCAGCAGCCAGCTTCGTACTCCTCCTCGCTGAAATGAGCTCGGCCAATCGCAACACTCATTGAAGTTAAGAACGGTTTTGGATCATCCAATCCATTATACGGGGCGAACTTGAATTTGTTCACGTAATGAATGCGAACGCGGGAGATCC
>NC_025685.1:10186051-10199106 GCF_000633955.1 Camelina sativa | reverse complement strand
ACTCGTTGTTTTGTTGAAACATGTTCCAGAGGTCGGCATTCGAGGCACCTCGAATCATGAACGTGGAATGGTGTTGTAGGAAAGCGGTTGTTAGCTCGTGATAGCTTCCGATCAAGTTCGGCGGGAGTCGGGAGAACCATCCTAAGGCCTTGTGGGCCAAGTTTTCAACAAATAGCTGGCAGCAACCAGCTTCGTACTCCTCCTCGCTGAAATGAGCTCGGCTAATCGCAACACTCATTGAAGTTAAGAACGGTTTTGGATCATCCAATCCATTATACGGGGCGAACTTGAATTTGTTCACGTAATGAATGCGAATGCGGGAGATCCGTGCTGTAAATGGTGAGCGCTGGACTTCCTCCAGTACTCGATCGAGATTGGGAGTGGAGCTCGTCGCCCGGTGTACTCTCGAGGAGAGCTCGTGGAGCATCGTCTCGAGGCGCCGTATTGTTTCATCCTTGAGGTCTCCTTCAGACTGTCGGGCCGGTAATGTCGGAGTCCGTGGGCTTCGGCTCCGCTGGCCTTGACGGTCCTGGTGTTCGTCAGCTGGTTCCCGCCTGCTACGTCGATCGATGGATCCTACGACTATAGACGCTGGGCGGCGTCTGTGGCCTTCGTAGCGTTCTTCGACGGACAGCGGTGCAGGGGGCGGTGGATTCGCATGCTGCTCGCCATGGTCGTTCTCGCTCCGGCGCTCGCTCCGTCGTTGCTGGAGCCTGCTTATTTGATTTTGCGATGCTTCTTGTGCCGCCACGATTGCTTCGAGCCGATCGTTTGTTCGCGCTTCCTGACCGTCAAGTCGATCGAGTATGACTTGCATCAGGTCGTCGAGCCCACTCCTCTGGACGGGCAAAGTATTGGGGAGGGCGGCATTGGGGTGAGCAGCAGCGTTGGTGAGAGTGGCGCTGGCGAGAGCGGTAGCGTTGGTGAGAGTGGCGCTGGGGAGAGCGGCAGCGTTGGTGAGAGTGGCGCTGGGGAGAGCGGCAGCGTTAGTTACCAGCTGGTCGGTGACAGGTCCGGGTCCAGCTGCAGCAGTTGTAAGAGGCTCGAAGGGCGCGTCGGGCGCTGGTGGAGGTGTCGCGCTCGGCAAGGAGCCTTCGGCTGAGACGGTTGAAGAGGGTAGAGGCCGTACGGTTCGTGCTCTCGTTCGCCCCCATCGCTGCTCCGTCAGTTGCTCCGTCGATTGCTCCGTTGCTTCGTTGAGATCGTCGCTAGGGTTCGTCATGAATCTTGAAACTTCGAGGAAGTGAGGACCGTCGGTATTGATTCGTCAAAAAGAAGCGTTCTATTCTGGCCCCACGGTGGGCGCCAATTGTTTGTACTGGGGATTGCACAACACTAAATAAATATCGATTTTAGGGGAAAGAGTGAAGTTTGTTCTTTATTAACGATAAGGATGCGAGGTCGTCACTAAAACGAGTCAAGATCGTGCTCGTCAGTTCACAGGAGAACTGACAAGTGAGTCACGACGAGCTCGGAAGCTAACAGGAAATTATACAGAAAATAACAAGAGTCTTTTGACGCAAAGTATTGCTCTCGGGGTATTGTACGCGAGTCTGCCCCCTTTCTCCAGTGAGTACTGTTTCTTTATATAGTGGACTGTAGACCGAGGGTTTTCTAGGGTTTCCACCGTGAATTCCCGAGATTGCCCTTTACGGATTACTAATGACTTGCAGCCAATTTCGTCGGAGCGGAATCACAGAACTCGTCTTATTGGGCCGAGTGGCATATTGGGGCGCAGCCTATGTTCAACATTTACTGTGCATGAGAAGATAGATAAGAATGGTGTGCATGAGTATGATTGCGATTTGCGAAAGTATTTTAAGCGACGAAAATCCCAGAGACTTGACAAAGATGAGATTCGTGTGCTTGAAGTTGACCGAAATGTATATGTTAAAAAACTCACATAAAAGGCACTGTGTGTACATAAAGAAATACATGAATCTTGTAAACAAGAAAAGTTAGTATATTTCTGTTTTAAAAGTTGGGCTGCGCTGCGCCCATGATTTGGAAAAAAAATTAAGAGGTTTGGTTAACCAGGAGTTTTTGAGAAATGATAAAGTCTACTAAATCCATTAACCATTTCGTAAGTTCTGATCTGATTATGTAAATATTACAAGGTTTATTTATTTTATTTTTTTTTGGAGAAATTAACATGAAAAAGCATTTGATTTGTGATAAGTTATTGATTTAATTATATTTGTGATTTTGTCTCTCTCTCTCTATGTATCCAAATCCGACCATGATGTAAGATATCAAATCCATAATAAGATGTGAAAGGTCCATGATGAGTGATAGAACCCTCTAAGACGATGGATTCATTATCAAATATGATCCACTTATAATCTTTAGTTAGTTTAGTGTATTACGTTACATGCCATTGGTTAAACAAATCGTACTTCTTGTATGTCACATGTCCCATTCATCATGTGAGTCGTGTTATTCAAAACCCAAATGTGTAGAAATATATATATTACTACTACTGTTTATTTTGGCTTGAGGTGTTTTAAGTGTCAATGAAAATACAATTGTACACTTACTTACTATGCACCAGATGTACGGTAATACTAGCTATAAGAGGTTGAAGACTACAATGCAAATAATTTTCTTGCGACTTACATGATGAATGTTAGCAGCACCACCACAGGACGTCAGCAGCTCCAATACCAACTTCACTAGCCCCAACAACATTCATTAGCGGTAACCGGAAACCCTTGGATAGACGGAGTGATCAGGCTAAACCTAACATCAAGCAAAAAAGGTCAAGCAATATGCAAACTACTTTCATCACTTAACCAAACTAAGGCATATGTTCCGGTTTAACGTTTTCATATATTATAAACTCTAACAAGGAACCCAAGGAAAGCAAGATAATTTTACAAAAACAGGCAAATTAATGAAAAATAATTGGTATGATAGGGAAAAAAACAAAAAATCATAGCAAAAAAAAAAATAGTATCTCTTATTTTGAAGAAATGCTCCACCACATGATTGGACGATGTAGGCAAACAAGAAGTTCGAAATTGCATTTTTTGTTGGCTGTCGACAAAATTACAAAAGTGTTAAGCGGCATATGGAGTTCAAAGTCACAACTCACTTTGATAAACTCATTACGTTTTCGATTTTGTATAAACTAACCAATCAATGTATTATTTTAATAAAGAAATACTAGTTGGACAAAAAACAATGAGGATCAAATCAAATTAAAGTTTCCCCAGAGAGATGCTAATTTGAAAGATACATTGAATGCGAGCAATGCATATATTATTATATGCTTTTCATATATCAGATGCACAGTATTTTTAAAATTCGATACAAGAAAAAACATTAAAGAAAATACAAAAAAAGAGACAAATCAAGAAGTATCAAATGCCCTTCTTGTGTCCTTATCACATTTGCAAAAAAAACGAGGAGAAAGCGCAAAAACAATGGTTAGACAGTTGACAGCACTACCAACTTCCCTTTTAAAAAAAAAAAAAAAAAGTTGATCTCTTTTTTTTTGTTTGTTTGGATTCTTTCTCACATCCAAACCAAAACAATAATTATAATATATTCAATGTTTTTATAATGTTTTAAAAAATGATTCGGAGGATTGTGTTCTCATCTTTTAAGTACTGAGGAGTATATTGTTGGACAATTTCTTACCTCCATTATTGGCAGAGAGAAGAAACAGAGGAATAAAAAGAACAAAATCAAAATAAACAGAGAAGATGGATTTGGTTCAGATGCAGAAGAGTTTGCAAGATTACACCAAATCACTCTTCTTGGAAGTAAGTTTTTTTTTTTTTCACATTTTATAAGGGAAACAAATCTGAAAATAAAACTAAAACTTAAACAAATCTTAAAACGTTTTTTTAGTTTTTTTTTTTTTTTCCTGTTGCAACCATTGAAGGTGGAAGAAATGGTGTTAGGAATTATTAGGTTTTATGTAGTTTGTTTGGTAAGACAATCATTAGTTTAGGTTATGTAAGATTAGTTTCTGATTATGGAAAGTCTTATGTTTTTGAAAAGGGGATTTTGGACAGCCAGTTCTTGCAGCTGCAGCAACTACAAGATGAAAGCAATCCAGATTTTGTTTCACAAGTTGTCACACTCTTTTTCCAAGACTCTGACAGGATTCTCAATGATCTCTCACTGTCCCTGTAATCTTCACTACACATTCTATCTTTTATCTAAAATTACTTGTGTGTTTCTCACTGTTCATATGCTTTGGCAGAGGTCAGCAAGTTGTAGACTTCAAAAAAGTTGATCCCCATGTTCATCAACTCAAAGGTAGCAGCTCCAGGTAACAACCAAAACAAAAATTATATTGGCTACTTCTAATTTAGATCTTATTTTTAATCCAATGATAATGACAATTTCTTGATGTTGAAATGTGTAAAGTATTAAGTTATTGAGTGTGTGATGTTGCCAAACAAAACAGTATAGGAGCACAGAGAGTTAAGAATGCTTGCGTTGTCTTCCGCAACTTCTGCGAGCAACAAAACGTTGAAGCGTGAGTTTGATCAATATGTTCGTTAATCCATTCTTTATTTATTGGTTTTTAAGATCTGATTACGAAAATTAATTAAATTGATGAAAAATTCAGATGTCATAGATGTTTACAACAAGTGAAGCAAGAGTACTATCTTGTGAAGAACAGATTAGAGACACTGTTCAAGGTAAGGAGTCAAGAGATCATATTTGTTGATCAGCATTTGAAACTTATTTGATACAATTTTGGTTTTCATGATCGAATTTACGCAGCTGGAGCAACAGATTGTAGCCTCTGGTGGAATGATCCCGGCCGTCGAACTCGGATTTTGAGTGAATTTTATAATAAAAATCACTATCCGTTGTTGTTTAAATGCGGAGCGCTAGCCTCTTCTTATCTTTTTGTTACTATCCGGAAAAGGTTCTTATGTGAACTTCTTCTTTGTATCATTGGATGAGTGAGACTGTGAGACACGCAAAAAAGTTTCTAAGTCCACACCTCAAACCCACTTACGTATAATAAAATTTCAAGCAGGTCATGGCTACATTTATATTAGAGTCTTGCTCTAGATACTACAAGAATTTATACTATATGCATCAAGGTAATGTGATCAGGACAAATGCCAAAATGACAAAATCATAATTTGTAATTATGAAAAGTGGATTAGTCCTCGGCTATGGGCCAAATGAATTTTAGTAGCTCAAGTTGACAAGAAATGGCCCGTAATGAACATCGATGATGATCTAGGGATGTTTTTATTTTACTTGCAATTGGCATGATTGCGACACTTTATGAATCTCTAGGAATTTGAGACATTTATGCAATGCAATGAAAAAAGAAACAGAACTATATGTGAGTGCACGTTACATAATGACAAAATTCTTAATTTCTTATCAGAGCTTGTGACCTGTTGTCGACTAAGTGAAAATGGTATTATGATATATGGTTCCAATTAACAACCTCATGTTCGATTACTTAGTTTACCACTTATGACTTTTTATTAATTAGCCTTCCTTCATCTACATTTTTAATTCTAACTTTTTGGGTAAAGAATTAGCGTTCGGTCATCGGTTGTTCTCAAGTAACTTTACTAGTTCCTTTAAATAATTGTGTACCTGTTGTTTAATATTGTCTTCAAATGAACCTTTTTGTCCTTTCAATAATTAAGATTGCCTCTTCGTAATTATAATGAACATCTCTCTTACATCAATAATGCATTCTTACACTAATGAGATGAGACAAAACTTTGTTCCACAAATATGAAAATATCTTGTCAAATAACAATACCCACCTCTCATCTTTTGAGTAACTATCTCATTCAATAGTAATTCCGAGCTATATACCTCAGCCCCTGAGGAAAAGGAAACAAAAAGACTGTTATTCCAGTGACATCTACCACAAACAAATGCAGACATCATACTTGCTCTGTTGATTTTGTGATTAAAGTAATATCTTAAAAATTTATGATTTTTTTTTATCTCAAATTTCAAAATCAATTATCGGTTTTTGACATTTTTTTCATCCCGATATCGTATAAACATCGTGTCAATGTGATGATGACGCCAGAGAGCCGTGCTTAACTACTTTACGGCTAAAATAAAACTTTGACCTTAATGTACATGTATCCAAATTCATAATTGTGATTAACTTGTGTGGTCTGTGTTATTTATTATTTTACTGTCACTTATTAATAAGCCATATATCTGGATATGAATATATTATTCTTATAGTTTGGGTGATATATTATATGCATATAGGAAATTCGAAAGTCTCTTATTTGGGAATAAGAGGTGAAATTAATTTCGACCGTGAAGCCTGAATAACGGGAAATCCAAATATCAAGTCCAAAACACTAATTTTAATTAGATAAAATTGTCTTAATTACATTTTTTTTTTTGAAATTTGATAATAAAAAAGGTCTTTAGATTAATTTATACTATAAAATAGTAAATTTTTATAGATTAAATTAATATCACTATATTTAGATTTTTGGTCATTTATAGAGGATTTACTGTATGTTGATTTAATTTTCTTTAGTAAACTTTACACCTTATCACTATATAATACGTTGGGATGTCATATCAACACATCATCATCACATCATCATCACTTCACCTTTAGCTATTTCTTGTGGGTGTTGAAAACAAATTCTCTCGAATGGCTCTATCCGTATTTACCTTTCCTTCTTACATAAATAAAAACCCTTCCATTAAATATTGCAAACCCACTTCTGTGTCTTCTGCAAGAAACACCACTTGCGTTGTAAGAGGGTTCTTTTACTTATTTATACGTTGCATACGATGCAAAAAAAGATACCACATCTGGTTCGTGTTTAGTTTGTGAAAAAGTTTCAGATCCTAACAGAACACTTAACCGTTTTGTTTTGGTCTTGTTCAGTTAAAAGTAAGAGCAACACTTGCAGAGAAAGGTGAATATTATTCAAACAGACCACCAACTCCTTTACTGGACACAATCAACCATCCAATGCACATGAAAAACCTGTCCATCAAAGTATAGCTTTGAACGTTTTTTTTTGTCTCAAATTAAGGATGCAATGATGAAAAAGTGTTTGTGCTAATTGGAATTTGGATAATGGATGTAGGAACTCAAAGTTCTTTCAGAAGAGTTGAGATCTGATGTTATCTTCAATGTTTCGAAAACTGGAGGACACTTGGGTTCGAATCTTGGTGTTGTTGAGCTCACTGTGGCCCTTCATTATATCTTCAATACTCCTCAAGATAAGATCCTTTGGGATGTTGGTCATCAGGTTGGTTATTTCGTTGCAATCATAAGTGTTTTTTTCGTTATCTACCGTAGTAGTTTTCTTACTTAATTGTTTTTGTCTTTTGATAGTCTTATCCTCACAAGATTCTAACGGGAAGAAGAGTAAAGATGAAGACACTAAGACAAACCAATGGCCTCTCCGGCTACACCAATCGAAGAGAGAGTGAGCATGACTCCTTTGGCACTGGGCACAGTTCGACCACAATATCTGCAGGCTTAGGTGATCTTTCTTGTTATTTCCTTGTGAGACAAGACAACAAGGAAACTTACTTTTCTAATGATAATTAAGTATGCCTATTTTAGAAGCTTTCTAAGAAAATTGTTATTTAGGGATGGCTGTAGGTAGGGACTTAAAGGGGATGNGTTTTTTTTTGTCTCAAATTAAGGATGCAATGATGAAAAAGTGTTTGTGCTAATTGGAATTTGGATAATGGATGTAGGAACTCAAAGTTCTTTCAGAAGAGTTGAGATCTGATGTTATCTTCAATGTTTCGAAAACTGGAGGACACTTGGGTTCGAATCTTGGTGTTGTTGAGCTCACTGTGGCCCTTCATTATATCTTCAATACTCCTCAAGATAAGATCCTTTGGGATGTTGGTCATCAGGTTGGTTATTTCGTTGCAATCATAAGTGTTTTTTTCGTTATCTACCGTAGTAGTTTTCTTACTTAATTGTTTTTGTCTTTTGATAGTCTTATCCTCACAAGATTCTAACGGGAAGAAGAGTAAAGATGAAGACACTAAGACAAACCAATGGCCTCTCCGGCTACACCAATCGAAGAGAGAGTGAGCATGACTCCTTTGGCACTGGGCACAGTTCGACCACAATATCTGCAGGCTTAGGTGATCTTTCTTGTTATTTCCTTGTGAGACAAGACAACAAGGAAACTTACTTTTCTAATGATAATTAAGTATGCCTATTTTAGAAGCTTTCTAAGAAAATTGTTATTTAGGGATGGCTGTAGGTAGGGACTTAAAGGGGATGAACAACAACGTGGTTGTGGTTATAGGCGATGGTGCCATGACAGCTGGACAAGCTTATGAAGCAATGAACAATGCTGGCTACTTAGAATCCGACATGATTGTGGTTCTCAACGACAACAAGCAAGTCTCTTTGCCTACTGCTAATTTGGATGGACCAACTCCTCCAGTTGGAGCTTTGAGCAGGGCTCTTAGTACCTTACAGTCTAATCGTCCTCTCAAGGAATTGAGAGAAGTTGCTAAGGCAAGTAATAAATTAATAATATATACTCTTTTGCTTGTGGAAATTATTATATTCACAAAATTAAGTCTTATATGTGTTCTTTATAGGGAGTGAAGAAGCAGATTGGGGGATCAATGCACCAACTAGCTTCAAAGGTAGACGAGTATACTCGTGGCATGATTAGTGGGACGACTAGTTCAACACTGTTTGAAGAACTTGTTTTCTATTATATTGGCCCAGTTGATGGGCACAAACTAGATGATTTGGTCTCCATTCTTGAAAAGGTAAAGAGCACAAAAACCATAGGACCAGTTCTTATTCATGTTGTGACTGAGAAAGGTCGTGGATATACCTACGCAGAGAGAGCTGATGACAAGTATCATGGTAAACAAAACAGTTACATAAATAACATGTTTTCTTGACTATACTGTGCATTCTTGGATTGATCCATATTTCTTCCTCTTGTTTTCAGGAGTTTTGAAATTTGATCCAGCAACAGGTAAACAGTTCAAAAACATTGCTAAGACTAAGTCTTACACTTCCTGTTTTGTGGAGGCCTTGATTGCGGAAGCAGAGGCAGACAAAGATGTTGTAGCCATTCATGCAGCCATGGGAGGTGGCACCATGTTGAATCGCTTCGAGAGCCGCTTTCCTACAAGGTGTTTCGATGTTGGCATAGCAGAGCAACATGCAGTTACTTTCTCTGCTGGTCTTGCTTGCGAAGGGCTTAAGCCCTTTTGTACAATTTACTCGTCTTTCATGCAACGTGCTTATGACCAAGTAAAGTAACATATCCAAAAACTGAGAGTTCATGTTTATTGTGCTACGGTAGCTTAACTGAATCTAGTTTGTGTAGGTTGTACACGATGTTGATCTACAGAAACTACCTGTGAGATTTGCAATAGATAGAGCAGGACTTATGGGAGAAGATGGTCCAACACATTGTGGAGCATTTGATGTGACGTTTATGGCTTGTCTTCCAAGCATGATAGTGATGGCTCCATCTGATGAAGCAGAGCTTTGTAACATGGTTGCAACGGCTGCAGCTATTGATGACCGACCTTCTTGCTTTCGATATCATAGAGGAAATGGAATTGGCGTGTCACTTCCTCCTGGAAACAAAGGTGTCCCTCTTCAGGTATACTTGCTAACAAACAAAAAAAAATTATGAATCCAAAACTTAACATTCAAGCTTTAACGTTTTTGTGTTTTTTTCTTATTTCAGATTGGAAAAGGTAGGATACTAAGGGAAGGCGAGAGGGTTGCACTTTTGGGCTATGGATCAGCCGTTCAGAGTTGTTTAGAGGCTGCTTCTATGCTAGGCGAACGAGGATTAAAAATAACTGTAGCGGATGCAAGATTTTGCAAGCCATTAGATGTTGCTCTCATTCGTAACTTAGCTAAATCACACGAGGTTTTGATCACGGTTGAAGAAGGTTCGATTGGAGGATTTGGATCGCATGTGGTACAGTTTCTTGCACTTGACGGCCTTCTTGACGGAAAGCTCAAGGTACGTTTACATTTTGACACATTCTTAGTTTTTCATTTGTATCGCTTTGGTCTCTGAATTCAAATGTTTTTTCATTTTGACAAAAGTGGAGACCAATGGTACTACCTGACCGGTATATCGAACACGGCTCACCAATGGATCAACTGGCGGAAGCTGGCCTCACAGCGTCTCACATTGCAGCCACCGCACTTAACTTAATGGGAACACCTAGAGAAGCCTTGTTTTATGAGTAATAAAATCTCCAAGAGGGGGCACACAAAATACTCTTCAATGCTATATGAGAGTGCTCTTTTTGCCAAGAAACTATATCAAAAACAAAACTTATTAACTTAGAAGAAGTAAACATTGAAGTTCTTATTAACTTAAACTTCATAAAAAAAGTAAGATAAGATCACTTAGTTTTTCAATCTTTCTCCTAAATAAGTCATTCACATTCAAGAATGTTTTATGTAGTGCTAAGAAATAGAACATATGGCTTTAGGGTTTTCATCGCTAAACACCATAAATTTCTCCATCTCCCTATCATTATTGTACCACTCATCCCCTAAACCAATCAGTTCCATATCAATCTCGAGAACGTTTTCATCCTCGGCGTCTTTACTAGACTCTTCATCTTTCTCTTCCTTGACTACAATCTTCGCTCTTTTGCCTGTCTTCTTCTTGAGTTTCTTCAACAACTTCTTCGGATCAATCTTACCCGTGACCACAACCTTGTGACTATTCATATCCGTCACAAACGTTTCAACTCCTATGAATTCACAGATCATTCAACATTATAAAACTATTGCAAATTACATGGATTATGTAAAAGGAAACGTTACTTTGATTTGTACCTTTGAATTTGGAAATCACTCTAGCGATTTTTCTCTCGCATTCGTTGCAATGCATCGATATGTTGATTTCGACGTCCATATACTACACAACATAGCGAAAAAAATTGAAAACAAAATTATTGAAACAGAGGATTCACATAAAGGAGAGTGATAAGTATGTATATGATCATCTTACTTTGACATTGTCCTTTTTCTTTTCTTTCGTCATTGGTGAATCTCTAGGATCGGTTATGGAGTTCAGACTGTAATTTATGTCCGAAGCGACAAGAGATGTCTCCGTTTCAAAAGGGTCATATACTGTTGTTTTTGAATTTTAACGATGCAGTGGCAGTTTAGATTTTGGATAGGAGTAATTGACGGTTAATACGATTCGTTAATTATTATTCTCTTGCACTTATTGGATTGAGGTATTTAATGAATTTAAATTAACAGATGATACAAATCGATTTTAAAAATTCATTAAAAGAAACTAAACTTAAAACTTTACTATAGTGAAATATTGATATATGATGAATTCAGCGGCTATGTTTGTTTTACTAATTAAGCACGAAAACGGGAGGAGGTGATGCTTTTAAACCAACTGAACTGATAAACGAATATGTTAGTTTTACTAATTATTAACTGATTCGCTGATTCGTAGTCCCGATCCCACCAAATCAAATGACTAGAGAAAAAGAAATCAAAATTGTGTTTGATTCTCGTTTGAGTTTTTAAACAACTATTTTAACGTGATTTGATTTGAAAATTGATTCATAATCATTGTTAGCTAAAAAAAAAAAATACAAGCAATCTAGGATATTTTAAAAATATTTACCTAATAATTTAGTATATTATTGAAAGTGTATGATTCAACTTTCATAATAAGATATGGTTAGATATGATCATTTATATATTAGTAGAGATATTATTATCCATTATATATAGCACAAAATCTAAACGGTTTTAGTATTATAAACCCTGTAGATATTCTTTGCTTGGGTATGTGTACAAAATACCTCCCATAAACCCTAATAATTAATATCTCCGATCCATCTCCCAAAATGGAGATAAGTTTTCGCTTTAGTAATGAAGCCAATGAACAATTAACGTTCCGGCTAATGTTCGTTTTACAATAAGCGTTAAGCCTGTAGGCGCACTCGTACCACCCGCTGGTGGAGGAGAAAACGTTAATGGAGCGCATGTTCATCCTCCGGCTGGTGGGGTTGAACAAGTAAAGGATGAGTGTATCAAAGCAGAAACCACTAGTAAGTTCCCTCATCCATCTTTGAAAACGGCTAACCCTAGAGTGTTTTTTGATATGACCGTGGGCGGCAAACCGGCTGGTCGGATCGTGATGGAGCTCTTTGCCGACACCACCCCGCGTACGGCGGAGAACTTTAGGGCCCTTTGTACGGGAGAGAAAGGAATGGGTAAGTTTGGTAAGCCACTCCACTACAAGGGATCAATCAATCTATGGCGACGGATCCGGAGGAGAATCAATGATCACATGTTCTGTGGAGGAGATATTACTGATGGTGACGGATCCGGAGGAGAATCAATCTATGGCAATAGATTTTTCGAGGATGAGAACTTCATAAGGCAACATACCGGTCCAGGTTTCATTTCCATGGAGGGCCGTGGTCCAGGCTCCAGCGGATCTCTGTTCTTGATCGGCATGAGGGAGGGCAGGCATCTCGGCATGGAGACCGTTGTATTCGGCCAAGTTGTTGAAGGATTGGATGTGCTCAAGAGCATTGCCAAAGAGGTCGGAACTCCTAACTGCGTGCCTTCCAAGCCTGTGGTGGTCGCCCACTGCGGTCAGATCTCATAGAACGCGTTTGTTTAATTTCTTCTTTTGGTTTTGAGTTTGGTTAGTTTGTGTTTCCATCCAGTTTAGAGGCCACTGAATAATCTTTTTGCTAGCATTGATGATGATGATATTTTATCATCTCATTGGAAAAAAAAATCAGAAAACCCTGTTTAAACCTTATTATCACAAGTTGCTATAGATAGGCAAAGCTTTGAGAATCCAACTTATTATTCATAACGACTGTGACTCAAAACCCAGCTCTCGTAATAAAAGGGAAATGATACAACTTTCAAACGACTTTAGAGAAGAGTAAAATGTATCACGCAGATAATTTACACTCTTTGAAGCCAAAGACAACAACATGTTAACTTTCTAATCTAATCTAAAACATATAAGAGTTTGATCGCATTTACTCTTTCACCCGCTACGACGTTGGAACTTGCCTTTTACGTCTTTGATCCATAT
>NC_025685.1:10159002-10182644 GCF_000633955.1 Camelina sativa | reverse complement strand
ATACTGTTGTTTTTGAATTTTAACGATGCAGTGGCAGTTTAGATTTTGGATAGGAGTAATTGACGGTTAATACGATTCGTTAATTATTATTCTCTTGCACTTATTGGATTGAGGTATTTAATGAATTTAAATTAACAGATGATACAAATCGATTTTAAAAATTCATTAAAAGAAACTAAACTTAAAACTTTACTATAGTGAAATATTGATATATGATGAATTCAGCGGCTATGTTTGTTTTACTAATTAAGCACGAAAACGGGAGGAGGTGATGCTTTTAAACCAACTGAACTGATAAACGAATATGTTAGTTTTACTAATTATTAACTGATTCGCTGATTCGTAGTCCCGATCCCACCAAATCAAATGACTAGAGAAAAAGAAATCAAAATTGTGTTTGATTCTCGTTTGAGTTTTTAAACAACTATTTTAACGTGATTTGATTTGAAAATTGATTCATAATCATTGTTAGCTAAAAAAAAAAAATACAAGCAATCTAGGATATTTTAAAAATATTTACCTAATAATTTAGTATATTATTGAAAGTGTATGATTCAACTTTCATAATAAGATATGGTTAGATATGATCATTTATATATTAGTAGAGATATTATTATCCATTATATATAGCACAAAATCTAAACGGTTTTAGTATTATAAACCCTGTAGATATTCTTTGCTTGGGTATGTGTACAAAATACCTCCCATAAACCCTAATAATTAATATCTCCGATCCATCTCCCAAAATGGAGATAAGTTTTCGCTTTAGTAATGAAGCCAATGAACAATTAACGTTCCGGCTAATGTTCGTTTTACAATAAGCGTTAAGCCTGTAGGCGCACTCGTACCACCCGCTGGTGGAGGAGAAAACGTTAATGGAGCGCATGTTCATCCTCCGGCTGGTGGGGTTGAACAAGTAAAGGATGAGTGTATCAAAGCAGAAACCACTAGTAAGTTCCCTCATCCATCTTTGAAAACGGCTAACCCTAGAGTGTTTTTTGATATGACCGTGGGCGGCAAACCGGCTGGTCGGATCGTGATGGAGCTCTTTGCCGACACCACCCCGCGTACGGCGGAGAACTTTAGGGCCCTTTGTACGGGAGAGAAAGGAATGGGTAAGTTTGGTAAGCCACTCCACTACAAGGGATCAATCAATCTATGGCGACGGATCCGGAGGAGAATCAATGATCACATGTTCTGTGGAGGAGATATTACTGATGGTGACGGATCCGGAGGAGAATCAATCTATGGCAATAGATTTTTCGAGGATGAGAACTTCATAAGGCAACATACCGGTCCAGGTTTCATTTCCATGGAGGGCCGTGGTCCAGGCTCCAGCGGATCTCTGTTCTTGATCGGCATGAGGGAGGGCAGGCATCTCGGCATGGAGACCGTTGTATTCGGCCAAGTTGTTGAAGGATTGGATGTGCTCAAGAGCATTGCCAAAGAGGTCGGAACTCCTAACTGCGTGCCTTCCAAGCCTGTGGTGGTCGCCCACTGCGGTCAGATCTCATAGAACGCGTTTGTTTAATTTCTTCTTTTGGTTTTGAGTTTGGTTAGTTTGTGTTTCCATCCAGTTTAGAGGCCACTGAATAATCTTTTTGCTAGCATTGATGATGATGATATTTTATCATCTCATTGGAAAAAAAAATCAGAAAACCCTGTTTAAACCTTATTATCACAAGTTGCTATAGATAGGCAAAGCTTTGAGAATCCAACTTATTATTCATAATGACTGTGACTCAAAACCCAGCTCTCGTAATAAAAGGGAAATGATACAACTTTCAAACGACTTTAGAGAAGAGTAAAATGTATCACGCAGATAATTTACACTCTTTGAAGCCAAAGACAACAACATGTTAACTTTCTAATCTAATCTAAAACATATAAGAGTTTGATCGCATTTACTCTTTCACCCGCTACGACGTTGGAACTTGCCTTTTACGTCTTTGATCCATATTGTTGACCGCGTTCTCCTCACATTCTCTGTGAAGAGACGATACCTAACACAATTCAGAAGAATGAAGCCATTGATGAGATGACACAAAACGTAATTCCACAAATCTTTTCAAATAAGAATACTCACCTCTCGTACTCAAGTCTTTGAGTAACTATTCCATTTAAAATTAACTCCGAGCTATACACCTCAGTACCTGAGAAAAGTAAACAAAAAATTATTCAGCGTGACATATACACATACATATGCAGACGTCATATTGACCAAACTGCAACTCACCTCTCTCTAGAAACGGTATGCAGATAGCGCGATCCTCTTCACATGATAAAACCAAAAGATTCTCTGGGACTTTATCTTTGCTCAGGGTAGATCTTCCGAGTCTTTGTAAAGGCTGGCATTTGTTTTCATTATGGATCAGTTTGGGTGGTGGGGAGAAAAAGTTATGGAAGACTAGTTCAATTTCATGCAATAAAAAGGCAAAGAAATGATTACCAGTCCATTAACTGCTTTAACCAAAGTCGTGATTGTGTTTAAACCAGGCTTTGTATTTGGGGTAATAAAAACTCTTCTCCCCTAAAATTAGTGTGAAAATGATAAGCCGAAAAGGGAGAACAAACGAGGTGAAATAGAGGAATTGAAATTTTAAAGAGTATTAGATACCTCTAGTAGCGGAAGCTGGCGTGCACGAGCCAAAGAAACTACCATGTTGAAAGAGAACTCCTTCTCCTTCTTTATATCTCTGAGTATATACGGATCCTCGTCAACGTATATGTTTACTTGATTGATGCTTTCAAGCCATTGCGTTGTGACCACCGGCTTGCCTGAAACGATTGCCTCTAGCATGTTCCTTGTACGCGTAAAGTTATCAGCAATGAAGTGTGTTGCCTCATTCATGGAGGAAGCTTCCGAAATATCGAACCGTGCCAAAATCTGTTAAGGAAATGCAAGATTGTTAGACGCTTACCTTGTTTAGAAGTCTTTGGTTAACTGTAAAACGAAAAATTGACTACCAGTTGAATAAAGAGAAAGCAAGGTATAAGGTCAGTAGGTCACATAATCGACGGGAAGGTACAAAACCAAATTTATACCTTCTTCTGATGTTTGGTTACATCTTCATCAAGATGCTGGCTGAATAAGACACATACACTGCCCAAATCTCTTCTCTTTCTAGTACTCTTTGTCTCGGAGTTAGGTTCCAATAATGGTAAGGTTAAGCTACGATATTCCCTTGTAGTGTGTGATGTAACTGAGTCCTTACAAGAAAGTCTATGATACTCGTCACCCATGCATATAGGCGATACATTAGCTGAAGGCATCTTAAACTTAACTGGAGTATCAAAAGAGGCATCTGAACTCCTTCCTGCCTCATCAACCTGATTTTGCAAAATACGAGTTGATCTTCTCCGCTTGGGATGATTCAACACCTCAGCTTCATCAAGCGTATTTTCACTTTTTGAATACGTATCCCTATTCTTCTCACAAGACTTAGCAGGAATTGATCTAGCCTTCTTGGTTTTTATATTCAATGATTCAACATTACTATCCACAGCTTGAATCCCCTTAATCCTCTTGGATTTTCTGGTAACGACTCCACAAGTAGAAATGTCTCCTTCCAGTGACAATTTCTTACCTATTAGATTGTTTAGCTCAGGATCAGTTCCCCTGCCGTCCCCAGAGTACAGAGCATTCATCACTTCAGCAGCCATTTGTGTATCAGGGCCTGCTTCTGCCCCTTCATGCCTATCAGACATTTTTGTATCACTTTCCTTGGAAACTTCATCTAAACTGACAACAAGATTCTTTTTCGTTTCTCCTGAAGCAGTCTGGACCTTCCTACTTTTCCAGCAGGATGGACCTTCTTTATCAAGCTGGTCACCCTTTGAAGACCCTTCGATATTCTGACTAGCCTTCTTCATTCTTTTTTTCAACAATTCATCTTTACTCATAGCCTGAATCCTCTTAGCTCCCCTGGATTGTCTAGTAACGACTCCACCGGGCGAATATCCTCTTTCTTCTCCCGGTGACAGTTTCTTTCCTGTAAGACAACTCGCCTCAGAAACAAACTTGCTACGGTCTCCAAAGCACTGATCATCCATCGCTTGATCAGCCACTTGTGTATCATTGCCCAAAACAACCGCTTCACGAACTTCATCTACCTCTTTGCCAAGATTCTTTTTAGCAGCCTGGATATTCTTTCGGCTCCTAGTCATTCTATGCTGCAACAGTTTGGAATCAGAACGAGTCTTCACACTATGACTTTCATGTATCATTTCACTTTTCTGATCTCTAGGCAAGGTAGAATATTCCCGTCCTTTACTTGCAACGCCAAAGAATTCATCTTTTCTTCTACGATAGATATCACCTCCTCCTTCATCCTCACGATTATCATCCCAGTCGAAAATACAGTTTTCAACAGCTTCGCTTTTGTAACTTAATTTCTTTGCTAATTCTTGTGGGCCTTTAAAAACCGGAACACATTTTGACTTTTCTTCTGTTCTCCTTCCACAGTCCGCTTCAACTTCAAAACCAAACTCCAGACGGGCCTCACTAATGAGCTTATCAACCAAGTTAAGAGCACTGGCCTGGGATGCCTCACCAGGTTCTTGAGAGTCAATATAACTCAAATTCCCCAGATCGACCTCGTCATCAACAGAATGGGAATTTTCATCAGGCAAATCTTCCATGAAAAGCTTCCTCGCTGTTCTGTTTCCTGTGCGTAAGTCATTTTTCTTTTCAGCAAATATACTGGTAAGAGATTCCAGATTCCCTACTTCTCCAACACTGTTGGGAACCTTTTGGTTTGCAACACGAGCTGCCACAGCAGAAGCACGAAAAGCTGCTGAACGAACTGAAGCGAACCTTGCCACCTTTTTGCCTGGTAAAAGAAACAAAAGGTCATTGATAAAAGTGAAATGAGAGAGGAAACTTCAAATGCTTCAAAAATGTTGAAAATAATATATAGACAAATAAAATTACTTGGGAAGAATGCAAGTCTAATCTAAAAAGACTACAGCACTAATGGTTTGTTATTAAACCACAGGACAACATGACTACCTTAGTAGATTAAGAATTCATCTTCTAGAAGGGGTATATGAACATTAACAATGGGGTCACTAAACTATATACAAAAACATGCTGTTCCCACAATTGACGAAGAATATCTCCCATGCTTGGAGGTTGGTAAGCAACTAAGGTACGGTCAAAGACTTTTTGACACAAGAAACACATACTGAACCCAAGTAGCCAACTTAAAATCTCTAACTAGAAGCAAAACGAGAACAGAAACTCACCAGAAATCCCATGTTCATTTGACCAACCATCAAGGGCGCATGTCGATCCAACCTTTTCATTAGCATCCTGTCTATTCTCTTCACTAGATAAAACAGTTTCACCTTTACTACAAGAGTCACCACTGCCGTCAAAGAGCTCATTATCATCTTCCAAGACAGCAGTAACATCATCATCACTATCCGCAACAACCTCATCATCAAAACAATCCAAAACCTGTGTAGCCAAACCATCAAAAGCTTCGAGCAACTGAGTCCCTTCTACAAAAGTCTCTTGTTCTTGGATATCAAACACCAAATCAACTGCTTGAGTTTCACCACAGAGAAGAAACTCTTCATTGTCACATTTAGTATCAATGACCTGAGTGTCCATATACTGATCATTAATCCAAGCATCATCCTCAAAAGGTTGTGTTTCATCATAATCCCCAAGCAAGCTATCTTTATCTTCCCCTAAGATTCACAACAAATCAATCAAAAACACAGCAAAATCAGATTTTGTTGTTAATAAATCCCATTAACAGTTAAAAAACCTCATACCCAAACTCTTAATTGAAATTAAGAACAAAAAAAAAACAGAGCTTTTGATAAACCCTAAAGAGATCGATGAGTAAGAAAATAATTACCAGAATCAGAAGGCGAAGAGGGATTCGAATTAATCGGCTGGGTCTCTATCTCCGCTGAGAAGTCGTTATCTGCTTTCGCCATTACGATTCATCCACCGAAGACGATAATCCAATTCGACGGGATTGGTTTCTCTCTCACGGCGATGTAATTACGAATGATTTATAGGAGAATTTGCGATTTCAATGTAGATTCCAATTTCCAAAAGTGAGAAGAAGACAGTGAGTGTATTAAGGCGCGCAAAGCGTCTCTTTTAGGGTTCTCGCGGCGGGGGAATGTGGAAACTACCTAATTTAGAGGGAAATAACATAACTAATATATATATATAGGTATTATTGTAGTGGATAAACAAAAACGGGCGTTTGGTCTAGTGGTATGATTCTCGCTTAGGGTGCGAGAGGTCCCGAGTTCAATTCTCGGAACGCCCCTTATCTTTTTATTAATAAGAATATTTTTGTAATTTCCATCAAACAGTTAATAGTGTCTTTAACGAGTAGATTTTTTTCTAGTAATTTCCATAAAACATGTCCGATTTATAATCATGTAAAAACTAACTACAGTATAAATAGTACAGACTCAGGTAAAAACTAGTGAGCTAAACCCTGGGGATTTCTCAAGACCCCTTTTCTCCATTTCTACTCTCATCATTTCGGATGTTTCCCATCTCTTGGCGTGTGCATATAAGTTCGATATCGACACAAGATGGTTTTCCCTTTCCTCGTTTGTGATGGTTCCCATACTCTCGATCACCTCCATTACTTGTTCAGCCATTTCTGTATCCATATGAACCTTGCAAGCACCTAGTAAAGCTCCCAAGACTGTATCGTTCGGTTTCATTAGCATTTCTCTTATCAATCCGTAAGCCTCTTTCAGTTTCCCCGAGCGTCCCAAGAGATGAATCATACATCCGAAATGTTTCACGTTTGGTTTCACATCTTTTTCCGTCATCTCCAAGAATATTTTCAGACCTTCTATTAAAAACCCTCCGTGTGCACAAGCAGTGAGAACCGCCATAAAAGTGATCTCGTCGGGGGTTGTGTCTAACCTCTCCATCGTTCTGAACATCTCTAAAGCTTCTTTGCCTTTCCCATGAATGGCGAGACATGAGATCATAGAGTTCCAGCACGCTACACTTCTCTGACTTAACGACTCAAACACTAAAGTCGCATTCTCTAGATCCCCACATTTAGCATACATATCGATCAACGCATTTGAAACAAACTGATTAAGTTCGATTCCTTTATAATTAATCAGAGAGTGAACTTCTCTACCAACATCAAGACAACCAGATTGAGCACAAGCAGATAAAACACTTGAAAACGTTACCTCATCCGGTTCATACCCTTCTCTTTGCATCTTATAGTAAGCATCAATAGCATCATCAGAGTACCCATTCTGTGCATAACCAGTGATCAGAGTGTTCCAAATCACCATATCATGAGACAAAACTCGATAAAAAACAGCAGTGGCCTCACACACATCACCTATCCTAAAATACCCGGAGATCATCAATGACCATACAAACGAGTTCTTCTCCGGTATATCCTCAAAAAACATCCTTGCATCCTCCATTACTCGATTACTAACGTAAACTCCAAGCATCATGGACCAAGCCTTCGCATTCTTCATCTCTATAGGCATTCTCTCAAACAATTCTCTAGCTTTCTCAATCTCTTTCCTCTTCCCATACCCTTTCATCATCTCGATCCAAGTCACCGTATTTCTAGAAACTGATATCTCTTCGAACAACCCACTAGCCGAAACTTCATCACCGTTACTCATATACCCACCGATCATAGCGTTCCAAGTAGCCACGTTTCTCTCAGGCATTTCGTCAAACACCTTACGTGCAGAAAATACACATCCCCATTTCCCATACATGTTGATCATAGAGGTTCCCACAATAACATCTGAACATACACCGAACTTGATGGATTCAGAATGCAACAGCTTCCCAAGAACGAGACGTGGAACAACGCAAGCACAAGCCTTTAAAATCAAAGGAACCCATCCGGGAAAATATACTCCTTTACTGCGTATTCCTTGGTACAAAACCAGAGCTTGTTTTGGTGATCCTCTAGATATATGATTCTTTATTACATTTGACACATGAAACTCACCTAACGATAGATGTTCCTCCAAATTCATTACCAAAAAAAAAAACTCTTCGCTAGTCTTGTAATATTATTGACTACCGCATAAAGTACACACTTTCAAGGAAACGACAAACGAGAGTTTATTTTGAGTGAGGCTACAAAAAGGCAACTCTCGTCAGTTTGGGCCTGAGTCCTAAAGAACAAGGAAGGGTTGTCGTAAAAATTGCAAGGAACTAAAACAGAAATGTCCCTGTTTCTCCTCCTACAGTATCCCCTCTTATCGGTTTGACTATTATTCTGAAAAGCCGCCTTGAAATGGTCTTATATAGCTGCATTCAAATGGATCCAGTCATCAGCTCAGAAGAGCTTCATTCTTGTTTAACTCATCTAAATTAACGTTGACTCTCAAACCCGAGGTTACCAAAGCATTGACCATTGCAGGGATGTCAGATTTCAGCGAAGCTACCACCGCCTGTTTTATAAAGGAGACATGGTTTAGGTTACAAGCTTTTGGTTTCGCGTATACATAAAAAGTGATATTTGAATGGCCTACTCGGAGAGAATTCTACCTTCTTATCTTCTTCATTTTGGTGCTTGATAACGTCCACCGGCCACTCGTTTACCAGCTTCTTGAATTCAGCCTCAAGTGATGACTTCTTCTCATCAGGATATGCCTGTGAAGAATATACACAAGGTATTTAACAAATTTTTTGATCCTGGGATCAAGACAATGAAAAAAAAAAGATATTATCCAGGTTCTGGCTCACACCTGACAGATAATCTGAATGACAGCAGCAGCTTCTTTGGGTTTATGTTCTAGCAGAAAACCCTGACAGAGAGAAAAAGATTCAAGAACAATCCCAAAATTTGGTTCTAATAAATATCAATAGGAGTGATATGCCCATATTCATAACATGAGGGATGCATAAAGAGCTGTTTTACCTTTGCACATGAAAAGGCCCCGGAAAGGGTGTGTTGAGTGTAAGTCTCAGATCTCAATTTATCAACATTCCATAACGATTCTGTGTCTCCTGATAAATCAAGCGTACAATAAAACAGTAAGAAAATTGACATCCAAATAATATAGGAAATCTTTTACAATTCGAACTGTGTTCTGCTATTAGCATTATTAAGAGTAACGCAGCCTAAATCCCATTTGGAGTCAGGTCATTCATGAGATTAGATAGAAAATAAGAAATCATACTTCTTGGGTCCCTTTTACCAACTTGGCTACCAAAATTTATCTGTTTTGCCAATACCTATAGATAATGCAACAGTTAACTTAGCCTATCTCAAAATACCAACGGAAGGCATATGATAGGTTATATCTCGTCTGATGTTTAAGTAGACATATCTCAAGACAAATTACGGAGTGGTTGTAACAAACTCTATCGACCAAGAAATCCTTCAAAGTACAACTACGGAAACCAACTACACTAAATGTACCTCTTTTGGCAGCAAATTCCATCCAGACATCAAATGTGGTCTTCCTGAGCTTGACTCCAGCTTTGCAGAATTTCTTCGAGTACTTAGCTAACAAACCCCAGTTATCTGTATCATGACAGATCCTGCAAACATTCAGTTGAAGTTTCATTGCATAACATTGATACTAAAGTTCTTTGAATTAATGAGTCATGGAAATCGGAACACAAGTGTTTCAACTACTTTCAAGTAATCTACTCACCTGAAAACTAAATCTGCTGTCCCAGGTTGTAAAGGCAGATTACTCGTTTTTAGGAGTTTCATTACTTCGTCCATTAGTTTGGCATCCTTGTGCTCTAATGCATATGACTACAAGAAACCAGCTAACATCAGTTTTGTGTGCCAAAGAGACAAACCAACCAACTTATGTACTTGCAATACCAGTAAATAGTGTGCAGATGCAACACTAGGAGTCAAACCGTGAACGTTGTGTTTCCAAAGAGCCCTTTTACCTACGGTCATAATTATAATAGCTACATTAGCAATGACATTTTCTCAGAACAGCTAGGAAAAGAAAACTCAACAGCAGTTCAGGAGTGAAAATCTTAAATAAAGTGTAGCAAAAAGTAACTCAGCAAAATAAAAAGGTTTTGGATTATTACCATGGTTAATTGCTCCCACACTTACACAAGTCTTAGCAACTTGCCGGCATAGATTACAATTAAAGTTTTCATGAATACGAAGATTGGACAATCTCTACAGTCCAAACATATAAAAGCACCAATTAAAAAGCTTAAACTCAAACTTGATATTGAGAAAAAGGAACACACAGAAGGGAGAAGAAACAAAGCCACTCACAAATCTCCGTAGATTCTGCAGAACGTCAAACAGAAAACTAATGTCATCCTCGTTCTTACAGTTCTCAATTAATGACCACAACCAAGCATTCGGAGGCATTGATCTTTTCACATTAACAGAATCAAGTATTCTACCATGTAGTTCCTTGACAGCCTCTGCATACAGACAGCTATAAATTCGATCAGGAAACAATTCTAAGTAGCTTCAAAAACCGTTACAAAATAAAAGCGTCAAAAATTTAGCAACCTGTAGGATTCTCGACATGTTTTGCTTCAGAGGAAAAGTTTGCTCTCAACCCCGTCGTAGGTGATTGAGCGGACAACTGATTGCAAGTATCCATCCCTGCAACGCATTCTCATCTAAAGTATAACTAACTAACCAAGTTGCAAAAGACCCGAGTCTATACTCTCTAGAGTCTTATGACAGAAGAAGAAGCACACTATCAGCTTTTGAAAACTTGTATCCAAATTCAAAGAAGATGTAAGAAGTTACTCCTTCCTTCTACATTACAGTTTACAAACCAAGTCTATATAGTGAAATTTTGACAACACTAACAAGCCAGGAAACGTCTAAATCAAAACAAAACTCTAACCTCATAAAGCAAAAGTTCCCATTTTGAAAGCTACAGAGAAGGTACCTGGGGATACAGAGTGGGAAAGTGATCGATGGCTCGGCCATTGAACAACATGAGACGAATTGTATACAAAACTCAAATCAGCCTCGACGAGTGACAGTGGTTTCAAAACCCTAGCGATCTTACGGGAGTGCGATAGATATTGCATGATGATGACTTGGGTGGGGATCGATCTGTAGTGGCACAAGAACAGTAGTCTCTCTTGACGCAACAAGAACTCAGTATTTTAGGGTTTTACGGATTTTGGCCCCAATTAATTGGTATTTTGGTAAAGCACCCGAATACTTGTTTTTCTTAACAAATGGCCCCATTATTTCTCGCAGGTAGGCACTAGTCCTCTCTCGTTCGTAAGAGAGGTGGCAAAAGGCAAAAAACACACACACATATCCAGAGAACAAGACCCAAATAATTACTACTGTTCGGATCTAGCTTAATCATATGTTGGGGGTTTCCAAAAATACACTATTTATGTATGTCAGTATGTGGTGTTTAATGTTTTATACATTTTAAAAATATCATCTATATTTTTGTTCTTTTAAGAACTAAATTCTTGTAACTTTACTAAGTATTAGTGTAAGAAAATAATTATTTCTTACCCATGTATATGGTCTTGTTAGTAGGTTATTTAATGGGATTTGTTATATTTTGTTTTTAATTATTTGGGAACTAAAAGGACATGTGTTAAGCTATATGTGAAGCTTATGCTTATAAGGACAAGTATTAAACTAAATGTCATACATAGCTTATAAGAGAACAAGTGTGAAGTTACATGTTGTGTTTGAAGCAATGCTAGACACTTGTTCTCACACTTGTCACCACTGTCTTCATCTCTACTGTGATGGATGGTTGAGATTAAATTAGAAGACAAAACCCTTATGAAGAGTAAGGTCCTCTTCCCTCCTATAAATAGATGGTTTGCTCCATCACAAATCATCACAAGAACAAAACAACACATAAAGAAAAGAGTTTATAGGAAAGGCAAGAGAAACCTTATCTTCCACCTAAAGATCATCTAAGAGTTTCTTTTCAAGCCTTCAAGTCAAGCCATTTAAGAAAAAGAAACCATTCAAGGAAGCATCATTTCTACAATGAGTGGAGGTATTACTTTAACCTTCTTTATGATTCTATTATGTGATTAGTATAGATGTTTAAGATCTTAGGGTTCATGTTAAAAGAATGTTTAACATGTGGTATCACAGCTTATGGTTATGAACATCTAATTAATCCATTAAGAATAATAGATTTATGGTTTAAAGAACTAAAAATTAAAGCTTTGAGTTATGATGTTTGTACACTTGAATTTTTTTTTTATTTAAGTTTCAAGTTACAATCTGTGTTTAAATTAAATATATATATATATATATAAGTGATAAAAGATTGGTTTATCTTAATGTTCATAATTAAGAAATTGATATAACCATAATGGTTTTATCTTATAATGATTTGCACATAGAAAACCAAAATATTTAAATGTTGATATGTTTATGTATTAATTAGCTACCCATAGGTAGGCTGATGACATAAAACATGATCAATAATTTATTAGAATGTTTGTATATGAGTTAATTAAGTATATCCACCTATAGCTTAATTAATCTGATACATCATTCAAGAAAATTTTTCGGAAAGCTATGACATTATGATATATTATAATGACTACCCACAGGAGCATTATAATTTGAAGTCATATGCATTCAATAATTTTTGTTAATGTGTTGTTTAAATTTTGAACCTCAATTAAAGCTTGTTATATCTCTAAATCGCAGCATCATTTCCTGCTAGTTTGCCATCTATGGTCTCTACTGTTCCGATCCTCACTAGAACCAACTTCTCAGAATGGAAAGAGAAAGTTGAGTTCACATTAGGAGTACTAGATATGGATTTGGCACTTCGTGAAGAAGAGCCAAATCCCTATAACTATAACTAGTACTGAGGAAGAAAAGGCTCTCCATAAAGCTTGGGAGAAAGCTAACAGATTAAGCATGATGTTTTTTAAAATGACCATAGCTAGCAATATCAAAACTTCCCTTCCAGATGCAGATAAAGCTATAGATTATCTAGCAGCTATAGAAGAACGGTTTAAGACTGCAGACAAATCCCTTGCAGGGAAACTTATAGCAGATCTTACAACCATTAAGCATGATGGGACAAGGTCTATGCATGAACATTGCATTGAAATGAGCAACCTTGCGGCTAAACTAAAGAATTTAGGAATGAGTGTGGACGATTCATTTCTTGTCCAATTTATCCTAAATTCACTACCTCCTCAGTATGGACCCTTTCAGATCAATTATAATGCAATTGATGAAAGGTGGACATCTAATGAATTGGCTAATAAACTAGTCCAAGAGGAGGCTAGACTTGGTCGTGAAGGAATTAAAGTTTCCCATCATGTTCAAGGAGTTGGACCTAAAGTTGGGTTTAGGCATAAAAAGAGCCATCAAAGAGCACAACCCACAATGAACGATTCCGATCAAGTTAATCCGAAGAAAAAGGCAAAGAAAGATTACAGGTGCAACTTTTGTAAAAAGGTTGGACACTTTCAGAAAGATTGCCCTAAAAGAAAAGAATTGTTCGAAAAGAAAGGTAATCCTATGGGTTCTGTAAACTTTTTCGAATCTAATCTTACTTATGTTTCTTCCAAAACTTGGTGGATTGATAGCGGTCCTAATGTACATGTAACGAATTCCGTACAGGTAAATCTACTTACTGATGGGGAATCGCGATAAGGCACCAGTTGAAGCTGTTGGCAGCTATCGTCTCATTTTAGATGGTGGATTTTGTCTAGATTTATATCAGACTCTTTATGTTCCATCTATTTCCCGTAATTTAGTTTCTGTAAGCAAACTTGATTTGGCTGGTTTTAAATCTACTCAAGGAGATGGTTGTTTTAATATATTTCTGAACTCTAAACGAATTGGTTCTGGAATATTAGTTGATGGTCTTTATATGTTAAAACTGGCTGATCAACCTTATGAGACACATCTCTCCTTCTATTCTGAAAGTAGACTTAAAAATAAAACATGTACTAATGACTCATATTTCTTGTGGCATAAAAGATTAGGACATATTTCTTATGAAAGAATTAAAAGATTGGTAAAAGATGGAGTCATTCCAAATCTTGATTTTACCAATAAGAAAATGTGTATAGATTGCATTAAAGGTAAACAAACTAAACACACTAACAAAGGAGCCACAAGAAATACACAGCTTCTTGAAATCATACATACAAATATTTGTGGACCATTTGACATTCCAACTTTTGGAGGTGAAAAGTACTTCATCACTTTTATTGATGATTATTCACGTTATTGTTATCTCTATTTATTGCATGAAAAATCTCAATATTTGGATGTTGTACAAGCATTCATTAATGAAGTTGAGAGGCAATTAGATAGAAAGATAAAAATCGTAAGGTCAGATAGAGGTGGTGAATTTTATGGCAGATATAATGAAACAGGACAACATCCTGGACCATTTGCCATACTCCTTCAGAAATTAGGAATTGTTGCGCAGTACACAATGCCTGGTTCTCCATGGCAGAATGGTGTAGCTGAAAGACATAATCATACTTATATGGAAATGGTTAGATCTATGATGAGTCATGCTAACCTACCTATATCCTTGTGGATGGACGCATTACGTACTGTTGTCTATATTTTGAATAGGGTTCCTAGCAAATCAGTTTCAAATACCCCTTTTGAACTGTGGAAAGGCTGGAAACCTAGTTTGTCACACCTCCAAGTTTGGGGATGTCCAGCTGAAGTAAGAATATACAATCCACATGAAAAGAAATTAGACTTTAGAACGATCAGTGGTTTCTTTATAGGTTACCCTGAGAAGTCTAAAGGATATAGATTTTATTGTCCATCCCATAGTACAAGAATAGTAGAAACCAATAATGCCAAATTTTTTGAGAATGGTGAGATTAGTAGGAGTGATAAAGTCTGTGATATAACTATTCAGGAAACTAGGGTTGATATTCCATTACCCTTAGTTCTACATGTTGGGGTTCATATCATTGTTGAACCATTAAACAATGAGGAAACCCCATTGAATGATCACACACTCCATGATGAAAATCTTGCCAATAATGATCATGAAGCAGAAGAGGAACCATCATTAAGAATATCAAATCGTACGAGGAGATCTACTATTTCAGATGACTTTGTGATTTATCAAATAGAATCTGGAGAAGAAAACATTAAAGATTCGGTTTCTTATTCACAAGCCATGAAGGATGTTAATTCTGATAAATGGATTGATGCCAGTAGAGATGAAATCGACTCGATGGTTAAGAATGAAGTTTGTGACATCGTTCCATTGCCTGATGGACACAAAGCAGTCGGGTGTAAGTGGATCTTTAAGACCAAACTCGACTGTAATGGCAATGTAGAACGATATAAAGCCAGACTAGTAGCCAAAGGATTTAGTCAAAAGGAAGGCATCAATTATAGTGATACTTTTTCACTTGTGTCTAGAAAAGACTCTCTCAGAAATATCATGGCGTTAGTAGCTCAGTATGATCTCGAGTTACATCAAATGGATGTGAAAACTGCCTTTCTTAATGGAGACTTGCAAGAAGAAGTCTATATGCGCCAACCTGAAGGCTTCATAATCGAAGGTCAGGAAGATATGGTTTGCAAATTGAAGAAATCAATATATGGACTGAAACAAGCTTCGTGGCAATGGTATCTAAAGTTTGATGAAACCATCATGATATGTATATATTTTACACTCTTTCATCATGCATTTGTTATTTATTTTGTTCTCTTAACTCATTGTTTTGCATTGTTTTTAGTCTCTTTTGCATATTATACATATTTAGGTAGTCTTTGCATTGGTCTTGCATACATCTTGCATATTGGAGTTATTTCAGGTGTTTAGGAGATGTCCAGACTGTTGGAACTGAATGGAGGTTGAGACATGCGGCTCGACCAAGCATGCTCGAAATGGACGTCATGTGACTCGACCGACATCCGACTTGGACGCGCTCTCAGGAAGAAGCACCAGCATCCCACTCGATCCATCATGCCTGGAATGGATGTCATCAACACTCCCGGAACCGTCTTTCGAGCCAACACCATCGCCGTTCGAGCCACCGGTCCAGATATTCAGATGTCTTCATCAAAGTTGTATATAATTGAGTCATCTTTCCAATGCCGTTTATTTCAAGCCAATCGGAGATGTGGTTCAAGAGTTATCACCGTTTTAGTGGATACATATTCACCCAGCTCGAGTCGCACCACCTCCACTCGATCCAGCTCGAGTCGCACCACCTCCACTCGATCCAGCTCGAGTTGCACCACCTCCACTCGATCCATCTCGAATCGTATGACTTCAACTCGATCCGTCCCACTCGACCGCACCCCAGGGAGAGATGACACGCGACTCGACCGCACATGTTTGGTTTCGCACGCTTCAGAAGATTCCCGAACCGACGCTATATCTTGTCGTTTTAAGTTTTAGGTTTTTTTCCATGTTGGACGACTATAAATACGTATTGTTAAGTCTTGGCTGGACATCCGATCTTTTATCTCTTTTTGTTCTTAAGGTTTTACCTAGCCACCGAAAACGTTTTGAGACTTTGTGTCCAGATATCTTTTGATTCATTTAGTTTTTGCATTTGATTTCTTCTACAAAGTTGTTCTCTCATTTCTATCTATCTTATTATGCTTTGTTCAAAGTTTTCTGGATTTGTATCTTTGGTGATGATTTCCGGATCTGAGTAGTGTTAGAGTTCTTGGGGATGGGATAGACTAGATGGAGGATATTAGGATGTATGGTGTTTAAGCTTTGATTTGTATGATTTCCTTCTGGACTAGTGTTAGAATTAGTAGTTTCTCTCTGATCAATTGGAACTAGGTTTGAGACATTTCCACACCCAAAAAGTGTCTGATGAAATGTCTGACCAACTAGTGCCAGAGACTTACGTTCCTAGCCTAAAAGATTAGTTGTCTAGGATGTTTGTTGACGTGAATGAACTTGTTTGTCATGTCTGCTCGACCCTGTTTCTCTAGTGAGAGCTAGGTATGGAAGTGGTTGAGTCAGAGGATGGGCAACATCACAAGGAGGAACGAGATGCCACAAAATCCGATCCTGGAAGTGGAAATATTTGACGTTTGGGGGATAGACTTCATGGGACCTTTCAACCCTCCATATAATGGTAATGTCTATATTCTAGTGGCAGTCGATTATGTTTCTAAGTGGGTCGAAGCCATTGCAAGTCCTACCAATGATCACAAGGTTGTTCTGAAGCTGTTCAAAAGTATAATTTTTCCAAGGTATGGGATACCCAGAGCGGTGATCAGTGATGGGGGAACTCACTTCATCAACAAGGTGTTTGAGAGTATGCTGAGAAAGTATGGGGTCAAGCACAAGGTGTCTACTGCGTATCACCCTCAGAACAGCGGACAGGTTGAAGTCTCGAACAAACAAATCAAGGGTATTCTGTCAAGGATTGTTGGGGTTTCGAAGAAAGATTGGTCTGTCAAGTTGGACGAGACTCTCTGGACGTACAGAACATCGTTCAAGACGCCAATAGGACGAACACAATTTTAGTTGATATATGGTAAAGCATGCCATCTCCCTGTAGAGGTTGAGTACAAGGCACTCTGGGCTATCAAGTTGCTGAACTTGGATATTGATACTGCTCAGGCTAAGAGAACTTTAGACATCCATGAGTTGGAAGAAATAAGACTTGATGCTTATGTGAGTTCCAAGATTTACAAGGAAATGACCGAGAATTTTCATGACAAGAAGATTATTGTCAAGGAGCTCAAGGCTGGAGATCAGGTTTTGCTGTTCAATTCCAGACTTAAGTTATTTCCTGAAAAGCTTAAGTCTAGGTAGTCTGGACCTTTTACAGTCAAAGACGTTCTGCCATTTGGAGTCATCTCTCTTCTGAACAAGGATGGCAGTGAATTCACTATAAACGGCCAAAGAGTAAAAAAGTATTTAGCTGACCAAGTCCAACTAGAGGAGTCTTCTGTGCTCCTCCATGAATCCCCAAAAGCCTAAAAGCTGCAAAGTCAAGCTAGGTACTTTAAACAAGCTCACTTGGGAGGAAGTCTCAAAGGTATCACTATACATATTCTTTAGGATCTTTGTGTTTTTAATTTTTGATTTTGGTTTTCCAGTGTTCAGGAATCTACAGAAGGGAGTATAGGCAACAGAGAAAAAAAAAGGGTGAAAGTAGCAGTTAAAAGATTACATCCAGCCCACACGACGAGGAAGCTTAACATGCGCGGGACTCGACTCGACTGTCAACTCATCTCACCCGTGACATGTGCACTCGACCACCATCTTCACTTGTCATTCGAGTCTATCATCACCTACTCAACCGGTGAGCTCAACGCAAGCCTCACTTCCGTCGCCACCATTCACCACCACTCGAGTCAGCACCGTGCGACTCGACCCATCCGGCAATCCTAGCTCACTACAAGACTTGACCGACGCCACTCAATCCTCTATTTCGAAGTATCCCGCTCGAGTCAACTCTACTCACTCGACCAGTCTAACTCGAGTCGACCATCTCCCACTCGACCGACAAGCTCAACACACGTCCCTTCATTGTTGTTGTTTGTCACCCACAACCAGTTCTGACTTGGTCCTTACGAAGCTTTAGTCGCAGTCCCGGAGAACAAACACGCATTTGTCACCCTATGACTCGACCCTCGTTGTTACACCACACGAGCTGAACGACTTGACCACCGGATCATCCACCTCGCTCGAGTCGACGTGTGTACACTCGACCCACATCAACTTGCTCTCCACACGACCTGCATGAAGATCCACTCGCGTATTATCACGGCGTTGCGACTCGACCGGACCATCTAACCCAAGTCGATGACATGCAGTGCGACGAGCAGCCGATCAATTATCAGAACACGCAACCGGTTGAGCAGAGAGTCGACCAACCAGCTGAGATCACTCCTACGGATCCGGACCAAGGTGAAGGACAGAGCCAGTACCACGCTCCTCCTTGGGCGAGCACTGATTCTTTCTTCTATTACTGAAGTAATCCTACCTTCCCTTGCATATACCATTTCATTTTTGCATTGTTTCTATTGTGATTCTTAAACCTTCCTGCAAATTTTTCTTACACAGGAGACTGTGTAATTTAGGTTTGGGGGAGGGTTTGGATGATGTATCTGATGTTGTTTTTTTTTGTGATTCTTATTTCAACTTTTTGCATCATATCATGTTTGAGACTGCATTCATCTATTTGCATAGCAAAACCAAAAAAATTAAAAAAAATTTCAAAAAAAAATCTTCACAAAAACAGAGTGTTCATGTAGTTTAAACTTGCACATTAGGATTGAGTCTAGTGTTATTCATATAGGGTTGTTGCATTTAGCATAGGGGTTGATGATGATTGTAACCTTGTAAGCATGTTGGATTCAATAGGATAGGATCAAGGTCCTTGTTATTAGTTCTTTGATGCTTGTTCATTGAACTTGAAAATGTAAGATTGAAGCATGTTTTGAATTGACACCACTCCCTATCTATCTGAACATAATCCTGACTTGCAATTATCTGGTTATGCATTGAAGTTGAACTCACGGATACCATACACATACTTGGATTGTCTTTCACATTTTTTACCACCCTTGTCAATCCAAATAGCTGATTCCCATCTTTGGAACAGTTTCCCGCACCCTTAACCAACCGTTCTTTCAAGCCAATTGTATTCTTGAGTGTCAGGCCTTTCCGAGTTGAGATTGTTAGAAAGTGTTAGGTTCTAACCAACAAGAGTAGGATCTTGTGTAGTTCTAGTTCGCGTTATTCGAACTAGTAGGACTAGGTGAGAACTCGATTTTGGGTATTGGGTATGGATTTGTGCAGAAAAGTAAAGGGTAGAAAGTCTTAAGGAGGGGGATGTTTGTTCAAAGTTTACAAGTCTAGTAAAGGATGTGGGTTGAGCAAGTAAAAAGGGTTATTGGTTCTGGGCATAAAATTAAAAGATTAGACAAAGAAAAGAAAGTGGAAATACTTAAGATGTCTAGAGTCTTAGAAGAAAAGAAAAAAGAACCATAGTGATAATAAGGATTTCCTAATCTGCTAGAATGAAAAGAAGTGAACTCCTCCTATAGAGATGATGTTTACCCATAGAGATGATGTTTCTGATGAAGGGTAGAGATAGGACCAACTTCTGGGTTAGAATGTTAGGACTGAGTTTCCTTGGGGACCTTGGGTAGACAGGGCACTGCTATTGTATGTATCAGTTGGTTTCAACCTTTAGCCTTCTTTTGAGCTCAACTCCGTTCGTGAGAGAACCCTATTGTGTATTGACAAACCCACTTAAGAAGGAGATCATTTTCGTCTTTAACCTTACACCTTAGCCAAATGAGTTCAATGGCATTGCATAGCTTGATTCATGGTTCTCTGTTAACGAATGTTAAAGGGGGTGATTGATAGGATTGCATGACTAGATTGAACAAATGAAATTCCTTCCCCATGCATCATAGAACTAAAAACAAGGACCTTGATTCTAACTACTCTATTCAGCATGTTTTAGGTTCTGAAACCCCATCTTCACACCTCTTCTCCATACGTTGTTCTTGATCGTTTGCTTGAGGGCAAGCAAAGACTAAGTTTGGGGGAGTTGATATGTATATATTTTACACTCTTTCATCATGCATTTGTTATTCATTTTGTTCTCTTAACTCATTGTTTTGCATTGTTTTTAGTCTCTTTTGCATAATATACATATCTAGGTAGTCTTTGCATTGTTCTTGCATATATCTTGCATATTGGAGTTATTTCAGCTGTTTAGGAGATGTCCAGACTGTTGGAACTGAATGGAGGTTGAGACATGCGGCTCGACCAAGCATGCTCGGAATGGACGTCATGTGACTCGACTGACATCCGACTTGGACGCGCTCCCAGGAAGAAGCACCAACATCCCACTTGATCCATCATGCCTGGAATGGATGTCATCAACACTCCCAAAACCGTCTTTCGAGCCAACACCATCGCCGTTCGAGTCGCCGTTCGGGTCGCCGTTCGATTCGTCGTTCGAGTTGTCGTGCGAGTCGCCGTTCGATCCACTGGTCTAGATATTTAGCTTTTGATGTCTTAATCAAAGTTGTAGAACATTGAGTCATCTTTCCAATGCCATTTATTTCAAGCCAATCGGACGTGTGGTTCAAGAGTTATCACCGTTTTAGTGGATACATATTCACCCAGCTCGAGTCGCACCACCTCCACTCGATCCAGCTCGAGTTTCACCACCTCCACTCGACCCACCTCGGGTCGTATGGCCTTAACTTGATCCGTTCCACTCGACCGCACCCCAGGGAGAGACGACACGCGACTCGACCGCACATGTTTGGTTTCGCACTCTTCAGAAGATTCCCGAACCGACGCTCTATCTTGTCGTTTTAAGTTTTAGGTTTTTCCATGTTGGACGACTATAAATACGTATTGTTAAGTCTCGGCTGGCCATCCGATCTGTTATCTCTTTTTGTTCTTAAGGTTTTACCTAGCCACCGAAAACGTTTTGAGACTTTGTGTCCAGATATCTTTTGATCCATTTAGTTTTTGCATTTGATTTCTTCTACAAAGTTGTTCTTCTCATTTCTATCTATCTTATTATGCTTTGTTCAATGTTTTCTGGATTTGTATCTTTGGTGATGATTTCCGGATCTGAGTAGTGTTAGAGTTCTTGGGGATGGGATAGACTAGATGGAGGATCTTAGGATGTAAGGTATTTAAGCTTTGATTTGTATGATTCCCTTCTGGACTAGTGTTAGAATTATTAATTTCTCTCTGATCAATTGGAACTAGGTTTGAGACATTTCCACACCCAAAAAGTGTTTGATGAAATGTCTGACCAACTAGAGCCAGAGACTTACGTTCCTAGCCTAAGAGATTAGTTGTCTAGGATGTTGGTTGACGTGAATGAACTTGTTTGTCATGTCTGCTCGACCATGTTTCTCTAGCGAGAGCTAGGTTTGGAAGTGGTTGAGTCTGAATAGCTTTTGCCAAAAGATTGGATTAGCTAAGTTGTGATGTTCATTGTTTAGGGATAGTTTGCTTGTGGCATGTTAAACACTTTGTAGACTAGGATACTCCACTGACATCAATTACTCCCATCCTTAGGACTTTTATCTTTTTGATTGATATTACATTCCTGAGACTGTTTCGTTTGTTCATGCTTAGAATCGTTTTCGGTTTCACTTATTCTCTTTTGCTTCTTGTCATGCATTCTCGTTTCTAGTTCTGTGACTCAATTTCGTTTTGTATTGTCATCATTCTAGGATTGTTAGACAAACACTCTTTTATATTGGCTTAACTTGTGATTCCTTGATTGCATCTTGAGTAATAGTATAGTTTCCCAACTGGATTGACACCTTAAGTACTACAACTGCATAAGGTTAATTGAACATGCTAGGACACACAAAAATCCAAGTATCACATCACGAAATTCGGTTTCAAAGAAAATGTTGTGGATCCATGTATATACCTCAAGATTAGTGGGAGTAACTTCATTTTTTTGGTTTTGTATGTTGATGACATCTTATTAGCCAGTAGTGATCTTGGTCTACTACATGAGACTAAGAGTTATCTCTCTAAGAACTTTGATATGAAAGATATGGGTGAGGCATCCTATGTGATAGGAATTGAAATATTCCGTGACAGATCATTAGGAATTTTAGGATTGTCTCAGAAAGCATATATTGATAAAGTTCTTGAGAGATTTGGCATGATGATGTGTTCTTCTAATAATGTTCCTATGCAAAAGGGTGACAAGCTTAATCTTAAGCAATGTCCGCAGAATGAATTGGAATATAATGAAATGCAAAAGTACCCTTATGCATCTCTTGTGGGAAGTTTAATGTACGCACAGGTCTGCACTCGACCTGATATTAGCCATGCAGTCGGAATGTTGGGTAGATTTCAGAGTAACCCAGGACTTGCTCATTGGAAAGCTGCGAAGAAAGTTTTGAGATACCTAAAGGGAACAAGAAACTACATGTTGACATATCGAAAATCAACACATCCACAGATGGTTGGATTTTCAGACTCAGATTTTGGTGGATGTGAAGATTCGAGGCATTGTACTCTCGGCTATGTGTATCTCCTTGGTGGAGGTGCCATTTCATGGAAAAGCCAAAAGTCAGAATTGATTTATACATCCACCATGGAGGCTGAGTATGTAGCATGTTATGAGGCTTTTATTCAAGGAACATGGTTGCGGAATTTCGTGTCAGAGTTTGGGGTTTTGAATTTTGTTGACAAACCTCTAACTCTTTACTGTGACAATCAAGCCGCAATCTTCTTCTCTAAGCATGATAGGATATCTAAAGGAGCCAAGCATATGGAACTCAAATATCTATCATTAAAGCAAGATGTTAAAAGAGAAAAGTTTGTCATTGAACATACAGGCACTGAGCTAATGGTCGGAGACATATTTACGAAAGCATTACCTCCAAAGACATTTATGAAGCATGCAGAAAGAATGGGTCTGGAGGATAGCACTTAATTATGTTGTCTGTTAATGTTTTAGCCTATGTTTGACATTTATAAGAGCTCTCTTATGACTTTTACATCTTCTATTCTGTTTCCAACGTGCGCACACATTATTGTTTGTTGGAATTATTGATAACAGAATACGTCTTAAAAGACATCAAAGAGACCATTAAAGATAACTCCTACTTATGGAATAATGTTTATGGTCTAGCTATGAAAAGTAGTCAATGTAGTAGTACATGGAAGGAATCATGTTGCAAAATGATGTGTGACCGCCATGACTCTCA
>NC_025685.1:10152646-10158952 GCF_000633955.1 Camelina sativa | reverse complement strand
TTTGACATTTATAAGAGCTCTCTTATGACTTTTACATCTTCTATTCTGTTTCCAACGTGCGCACACATTATTGTTTGTTGGAATTATTGATAACAGAATACGTCTTAAAAGACATCAAAGAGACCATTAAAGATAACTCCTACTTATGGAATAATGTTTATGGTCTAGCTATGTGAAGTAGTCAATGTAGTAGTACCTGGAAGGAATCATGTTGCAAAATGAAAATGATGTGTGACCGCCATGACTCTCATTGGTTACAAAGTTAGCTAAGACACTTATGAAAGACCAAATGAAAAATATAACATATTATGTTTGCCTTATGATTCCCGAGTAAAACCATTATACTAACGACCAAGTGGGAGAATGTAAGAAAATAATTATTTCTTATCCATGTATGTGGTCTTATAGTTAGTAGGTTATTTAATTGGGTTTGTTATATTTTGTTTTTAATCATTTGGGAACTAAAAGGACAGGTGTTAAGCTATATGTGAAGCTTATGCTTATAAGGACAAGTATTAAACTACATGTCATAGCTTATAAGAGAACAAGTGTAAAGTTGCATGTTGTGTTTGAAGCAATGATAGATACTTGTTCTCACATTTGTCACTACTGTCTTCATATCTACTGTGATGGATGGTTGAGATTAAATTAGAAGACAAAACCCTTATGAGGAGTAAGGTCTTCTTCCCTCCTATAAATAGATGGTTTGCTCCATCACAAGAACAAAACAACACATAAAGAAAAGAGTTTATAGGAAAGGCAAGAGAAACCTTATCTTCCACCTAAAGATCATCTAAGAGTTTCTTTTCAAGCCTTCAAGTCAAGCCATTTAAGAAAAAGAAACCATTCAAGGAAGCATCATTTCTACAATGAGTGGAGGTATTACTTTAACCTTCTTTATGATTCTATTATGTGATTAATATAGATGTTTAAGATCTTGGGGTTCATATTAAAAAAATGTTTAACAATTAGTCTATTAGATAAATCTCTAAAAAATTTTGTACTTTGCTTTCTTTTGTGAATGTTTAGATTCTCAAGGATCATGAGAATAGTATACTCGTAGGTGAAAATTGAAAAACCAATTCAAAAACGAGGAAGAAAATGATAATTAAAGGTTAACGTATAAACCTATAACATATGAATAATCAGTCACCAGTATATATTTTTACCAATCACAAAATTAGTAAAGGTTATCAGATTCAAAAACGCTTATATCATCAATAAGTTCCCTAGTTTTTATAAGTTCTTGTTGCTCAATTTTAACGCATATATATTAATTATGATTATCTTTTTACATTTATATATAAAAATTAAAGTCGATATTACGATATCGACACGAAATAATTGGTTTGGTTATGGGGACGTCAAATCGGTAATGAGATTGTAACAAGTGGTGATCTATCTTAGCTATGTTTATCTTTGGAAGAATCGATCGCTTTATCCAACCAGGCCCATTCATGAATGGTCACGTTGTTATCTCAATTTGTCATCATATTCCCTTGATAAATGATCCTATTCTAACACACAGAATCGAGGAATATATACTTTTCTTATTTTATATTCTTAGTTAAAAATGAAATAAAGCTCGATCAACAACACATGCATATTAATAACGCATCATTGTTCAATTCGTAAGAACGTTAAATAAAGACTTTAGACAACGTTAACAACATTGTTTCCTGTCTTATAATAGAGAAAACAAAATACAGAAATTGCCGACGACGGGTTCGTCTAGAGACTTGTAGATGATGTCTAGTATCTTATTCTTTTGGTGTTGGAGAAACAATATTTTTTTCAGGAGTTTTAAATTTAAAATATTGATCCATACAAGTGAATTCCAAATTGCAAAAATGTCAACACCAAAATTATAATTTTTCAAAAACAAAAAAAAAACGAATTTTCGAGTAGGTGAACATATATAGTATGTGAAGAATATATATCTATATATCTAGCTAGATGCGCCATGCTCACATATATGACGATTTATCCTTCAGGAGGTCCCAAAGATCGTCCACTAGTTTTGTAGCGTGATTTATCTGACTGATCTTATTAGAGTATTACTAATCATCCACGGTTTCGGTTACATCCGATTTCTGATTACATCAGCTTTAGTTTCGATTCAAAGTTAGGATGATAAGGAGAGATATGTAGTCTTTTGAGCTAATGAATCACCAACATACAGAATGTTACATCCAAATTTAATTCGTATCAAACTTTAGATTACTAGTTTCGAGAATCAAAGGAACAGTGTAGTACTTCATATTCTAAAAATAAATATAGTAGTACAAAGTGTAAAAAAGAATGAAGTACAAAAAACGTAAAAACTGATAATTTTGTTTTCTGTATGGTAAAAAAAAATGATTTTGGTGATCATCAATGGTAGTTGTGGTTATATTGGTTTTGGTGATTACATTAACCGTATATTGGATCAAAATATGAAATGATGATCGTTTTTACCATTTAACGTGGATGAGAAATTGAGAATGACACACTAAACCAATAGTAGCTAGCTACTTGAGGAATTTTGCAGATGACGTGGTTATTTGTTAATTATGCCTCAAGTACAATGGTCATGTCACCACTTGCATCATTGCCGTACGGTTCCTTATGTTTGTATGTAATTGTATTTGGCTCCTTTGATATCTCAAGAGTCAGAACGAATTGTGTGTCCCATCATCTTATTAAGAATATGAACTGTTTTGTTATAGTAAACCCAACATGCAATTATACAAAAACCAGATGGATGGACGTAACTGAGAGAGTGCATGGAGTGTGAACGCAAACGAACTCTTTTGTTAATCTACTTTGAATTTGGGTTTCTATATAGTTCAGTTTTGTCATAAATGGCTACGTAAACTCCCCCTGCGGCAAGAAAGTGATGATATCGATATATAAGAATCAATCCAAAGTTGACATTCCCTGTACACGTAAAAATACTGATCCCCAAAAATATTGGAATTTTGTCTCTTCATACATTACCATGATCACAAGTTACAATATGCATATCTCAAAATCTCTATTCTCTTCACTCTCTTACTCACACAATTTGTCAACTCTCGAGCATAATATCATCTGCTTCTCTTATCCACAATCTAACTTCCCACAAATTAAGATTCCCCCGCTTTATCGTTGCCCCCATCATTAAATCAAGATACGGCCTCTATTCATAAAGATTACATGCGAGCTAGTATGTGTATAAATAGAGTTCCAAAAACTCACCTCTCCAACACAAACTCATCAACTCAAAAACTCCAAGACATTTATAGACACTAAAAGAGTAATTAATACTACCTATACAAATGGATGTGGTAGCAAGATTAGCGTCGCAAAGAGCAGTGGTGATATTCAGCAAGAGTACGTGTTGCATGTCTCATGCGATTAAACGGCTGTTTTACGAGCAAGGCGTGAGCCCGGCGATTGTAGAGATCGATCAAGACATGTACGGGAAAGACATCGAGTGGGCTTTGGCCCGTTTAGGCTGCAGCCCTACGGTTCCTGCGGTTTTTGTCGGAGGGAAGTTCGTAGGAACGGCTAATACTGTCATGACTCTTCATCTCAATGGGTCATTGAAAATGTTGCTCAAGGATGCTGGTGCTTTGTGGCTTTAACACTTAGTTGATGTTCTCTTGAGTTTTTTATATTATATATCATCTTTACATTGACCTTCGAAAGTCTCTTCACTTTATGTACGTTTAATTAAAACATATGTGAAGAACTACTTTGTATGTCTATGTGGAGGTTGATTTAATGATTAACTATAACCCATTTTGGACAAAATCTTTTACTTATTTCCCACTCGTTACAAGTTAATTTCTTTGGTAAAAATTTCTCTATTTAGAAGGCTTTTAACTAAGTAGGAATTATCTTACATATATTTAATTAAGGAGATAGAAGAGCTCAAATTTAACATAAGTTTTTTTTTTAATTATGTTCATAGAGCAAGTTTTTAAAAACAAATAAAAAAAAATCGTCTTATCAGTTCGCATGTCAAAAAAACAGATTGATTTGTTTGAACTGGTTGGACTGCATGCATGTCAAAATATTAAAATTGTACTATTTGAAAGAATATCATTAATTTTTCAAAGATAATATATATAGGTAAAACTATTGGCAAAGATGTTTGGGTACCATCCGGCCCAAACATAATACGTTTACTTTTATATGTATGTTAGGTACCATCTGGCCCATAAGACAATGCGTTTACTTTTAGCGGCATCTAGGTACCTTCAAGCCCATAAGACAATATGTTTGGATTTTACTTGGATTGGAACGCTTCAAACGTAACGGTACCACTGCCACGTGTTATGGCATCTTATCTTTAAGTAAAGATTACCTCCAATCATTAGTACTGAAATGATGATTAGATAAGATTTGCAATAGTATAGCTGGTCAAATAATTTCAAAACTATTTTATCAAAATCATAATACATTTAGTAATTAGATTTTTTACCATACAAATCTTTTTTTTCTTCCAAATAAGTATATATGTATATGTATATGTATATGTATACATTGAACAATGAGCTATCACTGAATCTCTGTTATATATAGTCTTCTCCTTCTCCCAAATGATATATTACAGTTGAATCATCTTGGCATTGGTTTCTGAACATATTTGAAAAAGGTATGTGATTTTTTTATCCATGAGTAGATGATAATTTATTATTGTGATTTTCAGTTTGC
This sequence comes from Camelina sativa, assembly GCF_000633955.1. Taxonomy (NCBI): domain Eukaryota; kingdom Viridiplantae; phylum Streptophyta; class Magnoliopsida; order Brassicales; family Brassicaceae; genus Camelina; species Camelina sativa. The sequence continues at coordinate 10,154,269 of NC_025685.1, read as the reverse complement.
ACTAGTGTCACTGTTGTTTCACCATACATTTTTTTTAAGTGAACATTTGTAATTTTTTTTTGTAAACCATGAACGTTTGTAATTTAACGGAAAAATCTATATAAAATTATATAATCGTTTAGAGATTATGCTTCTTTCTGGATTTTTTTGGATTTAGTTTCGCCTTTTTTTTTTTATTACTAAGAGGTTTCGGGCCTAGGTCCGTACATCCTCTCAGGTGAGGGACCAGAGCATTTTATATGGTCCCCTCCCAAGCGCCGTCCTTCGAATCGACGACCTCTAGACTTTGCTAGATAGTCTTTACCAGTTGACCTCGAACGCTTAGTTTCCACTTCCGATATTTTTAATCCATTAACTGTCACCTATTTGATATGTAATTTGGGATGTTGAATGTTAGTGAAACCATTTCAATTGAAATGATCAATTATATGTTTATAATGTTGGTTTTTTTTTTTTTTTAATTTTCTTGTAGAGACGGCGACAGATTTTGGCGATGATAGCGCTTAACACAATGATGATTGCGGCTGCATTTGAGATCATAGCGATTATATTCGCACTTTTCTGGATTTACAGAGTACTCTGTTATGACCACAAAAATTCCCGTAACGATTCAACCATTAGGAGAGAAGTTGGTAAGTCTAATCATATTACATATATATATATATATATATATATATATATATATATATATACATTCGATGTTTGGTATGTAGTATTTGTAATACTACAGATTTTAGATGGAACTCTTATTTTGCAAGTGTATTATAAAAGATGAAAGCTTTAAAGTCTTTAAAATGTATCTCTTATATAACAAAAAATAAAGAATAGGTCATTAAGTTTTTTATATTGGAGTTGTTCTTTAATTTAACGTATCAGTTGATTTGGAAGTGTTACATATTGATGTAATTACACCTTTTGATATGCTCATATAAGAAATTCTATCTATTGATGGTCATGTAATTCACATGTAGAGGTGATGCCTGAATTTGTGATGGAGTTCCCGATGGAGGAAATGATGCCTGAAGGCCTGACTGAGTTCTCGTGGGAGGAAGTGAGGCAAGCAACGAACGATTATAACGTGGATAATCTTATCGGGTTTGGATGTTATGGACATGTTTATAGTGGGCTGATCGGAGACATGCCTGTTGTGATCAAAACGGGGATTGGTTATCGACATCCTACATTCTTGTCTGAGGTACACACATTAAAAAAATTTTGTTGAGTTCACTGAAAATATTTTTTGTGTGGCATATCTAGATATATATACTTTGTGTCTTTGGATCTCAGGTTTCGTACATGTCGTCTAAAACACAACATAGGAATGTGGTTAAACTTGTCGGCTATTGTTACAAAGAGGGTGAGTACGAAGTGCTCGTCTATGAGTATTTGATCAAGGGTAACCTGCAAGATTATCTGAAAGGTATGCAATACATGCATAATAGTGAACTCTTAAAATTTAGTCCATATATATATATACATGATTTTTATGTGATCATCTCTCTATTGGTCATTGAGTAGAACATGCTGGTTTAACGTTCAAGCAAAGGGTATCTGTAGCTCTTGGAGCAGCCAAAGGTAAATCAAGATGGATGATCCAAATTGTTTTTTTTTTTTTTTTTTTTT
>NC_025685.1:10145822-10152450 GCF_000633955.1 Camelina sativa | reverse complement strand
TTTTTTTTTTTTTTTTTTTTGTATAAAAATTTCAAGTCTCACCTTCTTTGAATGTATAGGGTTGCAACACTTGCACAACTTGAGCCCTCCATTACAACACAAAAGGTTTAGAACGAACAAAGTTATGCTTGATGCTTACCTCAATGCCAAGATTTCAGATGCGGGAATGTCGGGATTTCTTCAAGAAATACCTGTTGGTCGTTTGATCTTCGATAATGATACGTACGTACAAATTCACTTACAATATATAAAGTTACATCATTCATCTTGATCTTAAAGAGTCCTAACATATATATATGTTCTAATGAATATATGATTTTTATCTTTTTCTATAGTGGTGGTTCAGAGGAAACTGTTGACGTCTACAGCTTCGGGTTGTTCCTTCTAGAGCTTTTCACCGGTGAAGAACCACAAGAGCTAACATCAAACAATGACATTTTTCTATGGGTACGTAATGAAACAAAAAAAAAATATGAAAAAAAAGCAATCTCTCTCTTTCTCTTTCTCCAAATATAAATCTCTCTACACTATACGTATTCTAAAACTCGTTTGTTTGGAAATTGTATTTTGTGAAATGTGTAGATAGGTGAGCTGATGTATTTAGACACATTGTCCGATGAGAGGACTGGAACGTTCAAGAGAGAGTCGTTGATAAGTTTGATGATGATAATGATGAATTGCTTGATATATCCAGCGACGGAACGGGTAAATATGGACGTGGTTGTGACAGAGCTCGAGAAGATTGAACAGAATGAAGAAGTTCCGCTCCATATGATTATCTTACCAGAAGAATAAGAGAGAAGACAAAAAAGTATTGTTGTAAACCGTAATGAATTATCTAAAATAAACCGGATGATTCCAAATTTATTTGGTAAACCGAACCGGAATTGGATTTTTGCAAGTTTTATTTTGAAATAAAATTTGTTTCTTCGCAATAATTAAGCAAAAAAAAAAAATGTGTTATCTTATTATTCTCTGCAAATCGAGAAAAAAAAATAAAAAGTAGCAACGAAATTTACATTTTTATGAGATTCTTCTAATTTTTATTTTTTTTTTTATTTTAAAGTTTTTTTTTCGCGGTTATATCCCCAAAAATAAAATTTGTTTCAATCTCTTCTTTTTGCTGCTTCTTCATCTTCTTCTTGTCTCCGTTAATCTCATCGATCTCTTTAAAAAAACCCGAAGCTCTGATCTGTTCATATTCCGATTTCTCTCTGTAATCTTATCTCCAAGTCCCACAGGCGGCGATGGTTTCCGAGTGATTTTGGATTCTTCTTCTATTTAGGTAAAGCTCTTGCAAATCTTCTCTTTGCGAAATTAATTAGGCACTTTGGCTAACCTGATTTTGATTCGTTCTCGTCGAATTTTTCAAATTATTTGTGCTTTTAATCGATTTTTTTTTTTCGTTTCTAATTCGGTAAGGAAAGATTTGTGGATTAGGTGCGAAGGTATTATGAGTTTATTTTGGTTCTCTTTTGTTTTTGGGGAATCTGCTTCACTGATTTTTGAAGTTTCGATTCGAATTCTTAAGCTCCAATTCGATTTTGGTGTGAGGCTGTGTGATTTGAATTTTGAAGCTCAATTCGATGGGTGTGTCAAAGGTCGTCTGATTTGAATTCGTTCAAATTTCAGTATAAAGTTAACTACTTGGGAGTTGCTGAAAGAGATTAATTTCAAATTCGTACAATTTTTTGTAAACCTTCTCTCTCTGGGTTTCATAATATATTGAGCGGAAGTAGTGTTGACACTGATGATAATGAGCTTTTGCATGCTGGATTTAGTTTCATGAATGCCCCTGTAGTCGTTTTCTTTGGAATGAGCCTATGATGTATTGTGCATATTGGGTTCTGTATCTTGGTGAAATCTTAACTTGGTTTTCAATTTTGGGAATGTTTCAGGTAACATAAGAGCTTAGCTAATGGCGCCTTCAAGGTCAAAGAAATCTAAGTACAAGAAAACTCCCCGTGGTAAAGCTGTCTCTCCTCAAAAAGAGGAAGAAAATATGAGTAAAACCAAACAACGGGTAAGCTATATACTTGATATTTTAACTGGATGATTTCAACTTTAGGTAGGATTATATACATCAGCCTGAGATTTTCTTGTAACTTTTTTGCATAATTAGGCTGCAGAAGGATACCAATCTTTAGTATATACCTAAGATATCTGCTAGACTTTTTAGTGTGTACCCCGCTACTTGTTTCTTGATTGATTCATGTCGTTTCTTACCTTCTTTTGACAAAAATGTTTGGTTTACTCATATCGTTTTTACTTTAAGTTCCGATTACGTTCATATTTCAAGAAGAGACATTGTTTTACCCTTGTCTCCAATGTGCGAGCAAATATTTGTTGCTACAACAAATTGTATCAGCTGGTATCCAAGCATATCTTATAGTGTTCCTTACATGCAGAAGAGGAAGTTGTCGGATATGTTAGGTCCTCAGTGGAGCAAGGAAGAGTTGGAGCGCTTTTATGAAGGATACCGCAAATTTGGAAAAGAATGGAAAAAGGTTAGTGGAGTTAGCAAAATAAGCATTATATGGAATATGATTTGTAGTACAACATTCTATTATGCAAAAAAAGTGTAATAAATTGCTGCCACAGTTTCCGATAAATGTCACAGGAATGGTATTGTCATTTTTGTAATCAATATGGTTTGCAGAAACCAGCAATAAATATGGTGTTTTCTCTTCTATGGTTTGTAGGTGGCTGCGTTTGTACATAGCCGTTCTGCAGAAATGGTAGAGGCTCTATACACTATGAATAAGGTTAGCATGCTCTCCTCCTTCCTCGATCTGTCTTTTGATCTTGGTCTGAACATTTTTTCAACTTATATTATGCCATCTGTACTTTAGGCTTACTTGTCTCTTCCCGAAGGCACTGCTTCTGTGGTTGGCCTTAATGCGATGATGACTGATCACTACTCTGTTTTGGTAAGTGCTTTAAACCGTTCGAATCGTTATTTGATTTCTATATATGGTTATAACATACACGCACTTGGTCCAGTTCAGGATACTTATTTCTATTTAAAACTCAAAACAATTGTACATGTCTTACACATGTTCCTATGGAACATCTGACAACTTGTTGAAGTTTGTCACACCTAGGGGTTTAGCAATCTTCTTTGTTCAAATTTTGTCGCTTGAAAATATAGCTTAGCCCAGGAAAGACAATATTTGTTTTGGTTGGGTGTTTTTTGGTTAAGCATTATTCATATCTTAGAAAGATGATGGCCAGCTAACTTAGTGTGGTAGTATGGGCTGCATTTGATTTTATGTTATTATGTAACGAGTCTATCTCTTCTCTAGCATGGAGGAAGTGACAGTGAGCAGGAAAACAATGAAGGTATTGAAACTCCGAGGTCTGCCTCTAAGCGCTCTAGAGTAAAATCCTCAGATCATCCCTCTGTAGGATTAGAGGGTCTGTCTGACCGCTTGCAATTCAGGTCTTCTTCAGGCTTCTTGCCATCGCTGAAAAAGAGACGTACTGGTATTTTTCTCTGCTCCTCTTTGCCTCAAAATTTGTTCACCCATTTCACAAGCATGAGCTGTCCATGCACACATACAATTCTTTATATGCATTGCTTGGTGCAAATGTTTTTTCCTCAAGAATCGCAGCCTTTCTGGTGTAATACCATGTTTTTGAATGCCTTGCAGATTTAGCTTAGATAGAACTGCTATTTCCCTTATTTTACTAGCGTCAATAATGTTCAATAGAAATTTGTAAAATGAAGTTTTTTGAGAAGATGCAACTCAAGTTAGTACCCTCCTTAATGTATGAAGTGGGATACAAACGATTTACCTCCCCGAAATTTTATGGGCTCAATGCTCAGTAACTATCTATCATATGAAAAAGATCTAATGGTTGCTAACTATTTTGTAAATCGTAATTTTCATGTACCAAGAGAATGTGCCTCGTGCTGTTGGAAAAAGGACTCCTAGAATTCCTATCCCATATACCATTGAGAAGGATACTAGGGAAAGATATTTATCACCTGTTAAGAGGGGTCTAAGTCAGAAGGGGGATGATACTGATGACGATATGGAACATGAGATTGCTGTAGCATTAGCTGAGGCTTCGCGACGAGGTGGCTCTACAAATAACTCCCACACACCGAATAAAAAAGCAAAGATGTACCTCTCTGATAAAAAGGGTGAAAGAATGGTAATCTCCTTTACTGTTACTTATGATTTATGTGGTTCTTAAAATTTGTTCTGCTTGAATACACTATAGGAAGAAGTTGTAAGGAAATTATATCTTGGTTTCCCCTAAAGCTTTTTGGAGTAGGAACTGTTTGATAGAAATCTGGACTAATAGATTATGATATTCAGCGTGCCGATATTGACTTGGCGATTGCCAAGCTTCGTGCCGGTGATATGGAAGATGTTCGCTGTGAACCAAGCTTAGGAAGCACTGAAGCTGATAATGCGGATTATTCTGGAGGTAGAAATGACTTGACGCATGGAGAAGGTACTAGCGCCATGGAAGTGCAGCAAAAAGGAAGAAAATACTATAGGAGGAGATTAGGCATTAAAAAAGAAGATGCAAAAGAAGCCTGCAGTGGTACAGATGAAGCACCAAGCTTAGGCGCCCTCGATGAGAAATTTGAACCAGAAAGGGATGAGAAGTCTTTGAAACTCACATATAAATTTTCAAGGAGAAAAAGTAAAAAGAGTCTCTTTACTGCAGGTGTGTTCTAGTCTCTCAATTCTCTGTCTAAATTTACCTATCTGCCATGCACATCAAAGTAGGAAAAAAGGAATTAATAGAAACTTCAGTTACCCTTTATTCAAAGCACCCCCAGGGATGCAGGTGAAGACATGCCTATACTTAGGAAAACCATAAATTACAGTCCAGTTATCCACTTAAAAATATTAAGGCTTATTACTGTATTTGGTGGTCACTCTATCTTCTGTTTTCAACTTTAAATTTTCTGTTCAGTGATAATTTTTTTTGGTTTTTATAAACTTCGGGAGCAACTACTGCCTGTTTCTGGTAATCTAAGATGAGCTCGCTACTGAGCTTAGAATTAAAATTTGACCACATCCATAATGGGGTTTATGATGTCATTCTTCCTGAATATTCTTCTTTTCTATGACAAACTACAGAAGCTCCTTTGGGTTTGTTTGGAATTCAACTCACGTTACATTTATTTGAATTAATTTTATAGCAATTCTTTGCATGTATACATTGTAATGTTGCCATGTTTCAATTTTTACTGTTTATACCGGCACTTCAACTTCCTTTTCTTACAATGCTTTCTGCAGATGAAGACACAGCATGCGATGCTCTCCAGACGCTGGCAGATCTGTCGCTGATGATGCCTGAAACTACCACGGATACTGGTGGGATAAATTTGTTTGACCTATAATTATTGTCTTAAGCTTCTTAATGTTATTGATCATTTATATATATTTACACGGATACATGAAAATTCATGTTTGTTATCTACTTTCTCACGCTGATTTTGGTGTAATTGCAGAGTCTTCTGTTCAAGTTGAGGAAAATCGAGCTGAAAAAGCTTTTGTGTCAAATTTAAAAGGGACTGATCCAGCATCAATGTCTAAAAGTAGTTCTCTTAGAAACTCCAAACAGAGAAGATTAGGCAGCAATGATCTTTGTAATACTGAAACTGAGAGAAAGAGTCCTAGTAGCTCTTTAATCCGAAAGAGACGGCAGATAACATCACCAACTAAGGTAAGAGAAGACTTATATTAGATATATTTAAGAAACACAGTGTTGCTTTTACTGTTCTGCTGTCAGAATTCATGATCACATTGAAGTGGTTCTCTTCCTGCAGGTTACCAAAGATGAGCTTGCTGCAAGCTCACAAGTCATAGAGCCTTGCAATAACAAGGTACGTATCATCTGTACAACTCAACTCTTCTGATTACACAATATTTCATACAGTACATCTGAGTGCTCTTTGGAATGTATTATATATCTTTGAAATTATTTAAATATTTCTGTCTTTTCATCGTGGAACTTTTGTAGCTTTTTATCTTAGGACTGATTGTGTTGTCTGCTGTAGGGAATAGGTGAGGGAAATAAGCCTGTTGGGAGAAGTAAACGGTCTGCAAGTATTCGAAACTCACATGAAAAGAAGCCTGTTAAATCTCAGGATCGTACTCCCTCAAGTAACAACATAGTAGAAGAAGATGAGTTAGCTCCATCAAATGCAGTCATAAAAAAACAAGTTAACTTGCTAACTAAAGTTAGGAGCAGAAGAAAGATAGTACCTGAGAAACCTCTAAGTATGGGTGACTGGAAAAATTCTGAGATTCTAGTAAGTGAACTTTCTGATGCTAAGACTATTTCCAAATGATAAAGAAACTCCAATGCTACATCTGTCAATCTTAAGATCATTAATCTCTATGAAATTAGTCTGCAAGTTCCCTGATTAGATTTTATACCATATCCTTATAATCTGCAGGAGAAGTTTTCGCATTGCATATCTAGTTTCCGAGCACGAAGATGGTGTCTTTTTGAGTGGTTCTACAGTGCAATTGACTATCCATGGTTTGCCAGACAAGAGTTTGTTGAGTATTTGGATCATGTAGGGTTGGGCCATGTTCCTAGATTAACTCGCGTTGAATGGGGTGTCATAAGGAGGTTATCACTAACTAAAGTG
>NC_025685.1:10143210-10145568 GCF_000633955.1 Camelina sativa | reverse complement strand
AGTACATCTGAGTGCTCTTTGGAATGTATTATATATCTTTGAAATTATTTAAATATTTCTGTCTTTTCATCGTGGAACTTTTGTAGCTTTTTATCTTAGGACTGATTGTGTTGTCTGCTGTAGGGAATAGGTGAGGGAAATAAGCCTGTTGGGAGAAGTAAACGGTCTGCAAGTATTCGAAACTCACATGAAAAGAAGCCTGTTAAATCTCAGGATCGTACTCCCTCAAGTAACAACATAGTAGAAGAAGATGAGTTAGCTCCATCAAATGCAGTCATAAAAAAACAAGTTAACTTGCTAACTAAAGTTAGGAGCAGAAGAAAGATAGTACCTGAGAAACCTCTAAGTATGGGTGACTGGAAAAATTCTGAGATTCTAGTAAGTGAACTTTCTGATGCTAAGACTATTTCCAAATGATAAAGAAACTCCAATGCTACATCTGTCAATCTTAAGATCATTAATCTCTATGAAATTAGTCTGCAAGTTCCCTGATTAGATTTTATACCATATCCTTATAATCTGCAGGAGAAGTTTTCGCATTGCATATCTAGTTTCCGAGCACGAAGATGGTGTCTTTTTGAGTGGTTCTACAGTGCAATTGACTATCCATGGTTTGCCAGACAAGAGTTTGTTGAGTATTTGGATCATGTAGGGTTGGGCCATGTTCCTAGATTAACTCGCGTTGAATGGGGTGTCATAAGGAGGTTATCACTAACTAAAGTGTTGCTAAGTTTCTACTCTTTTTATTCTGTGTGTATATGGATGTTTCGTTAATCATACTTTATTGATGCAGTTCTCTTGGGAAACCGAGGCGATTTTCTCAACAGTTTTTGAAGGAGGAGAAAGAAAAGCTATACCTATACAGGGATTCTGTAAGAAAACATTATGATGAACTAAACAAGGGCATGAGGGAAGGACTTCCAATGGATCTGGCTCGGCCTCTAAATGTTTCACAGAGAGTCATTTCCGTGCATCCAAAGTCGAGAGAGATTCATGACGGCAGTGTCCTAACTATTGATCACTGTAGGTACCGGATTCAGTTTGACAACCCTGAATTAGGGGTGGAATTTGTTAAGGTACTCTTCCTTACACTGAACTTTTTTCTTGGCAATGATAGAAGCTGGATTTTCTGACACTATATATATAGATGAAAAATCATAGTGACTATGGAAAACGAAGATAAATAAAAGGATATACTAATCGTAGCATTTCACTGCACATTTGTGAATATGACAAAAGTCTCAAATAATTTTGGTGAATAGAATCGCTACTGAATTTCCTACAACATAAATTGAGCACTTGGTACTTGATCAATTCTTATGTTGCTTGGTTTAAAGACTACTCCAAAAACGCACTAAGAAACTATCTAGAAAATTCATGACGTGAGAGTTAGAACAAATTTGAATGTTGATAATCTTTGGATAACATTTATATCTTTCTTTTGGTGAAGGATACTGAATGCATGCCACTGAATCCTCTAGAAAACATGCCAGCATCACTTGCAAAGCACTATGCTTTCTCAAACTATAACATTCAGAATTCTAGTGAGGAGAAAATGCAAGAGCGGGTAAAGGAAAGCACGCCGGAAGGATATCTCAAACTTTCGTGTGAGACAGGCCATCTCTTAAACTCCCCAAATTTTAACATTAGCAATTCACTAAAGCAGGAGAAGGTTGGTATTTCTGACCATCATGCTAGGCTTCATTATGCTTTTCTAAATTCTACATTCTTTTATGGAAGTTCATTTTTCTGCATACCTGGAGGAACTAGCTTGGTATTCATTCATTTACATCTAGGAATTGAGGGCTTTCTTTTTGGTTTACTGGTTTCTTAAGAATATAGATGGGTTTCCGTCTACTGTATTAATGTTTGGGGTTTCTCTGCCTGAAGTCGTTGACCAATAATTGTACCTAGCATCAGTCTTCCCTGGGATTATTATTACCTAGGGAGCTAGTTCAATAATTAAAGTCTCTAACCAGTCTTATATAAAAAATAACATCAATGTTCTGGTACAGTTCTTTCTGAGACTATAGCTAATGTTATTCCCCTGACTTGCATTTGCATCCACTTTCTCTTGTAATGGCTTTATTTTTCATTTGACTACAGTCATCGTAGCTACAGCTTAATTAAAACTTGATAGATATATTTTACTAATATACAAGTTTTCCTTAAATTCACAGGTAGATATCTCAAGTTCAAATCCACAAGCTCAAGATGGAGTCGACGAGGCTCTTGATTTACAATCGTTGAATCCTCAGCCTTCAACTATTGGACATATCCAGGCAAGAGAAGCTGATGTCAAAGCTCTCTCTGAACTAACACGTGCGCTTGACAAGAAGGTTCGGCCAGTTGTTAACT
>NC_025685.1:10089971-10136712 GCF_000633955.1 Camelina sativa | reverse complement strand
TCTGTAAGAAAACATTATGATGAACTAAACAAGGGCATGAGGGAAGGACTTCCAATGGATCTGGCTCGGCCTCTAAATGTTTCACAGAGAGTCATTTCCGTGCATCCAAAGTCGAGAGAGATTCATGACGGCAGTGTCCTAACTATTGATCACTGTAGGTACCGGATTCAGTTTGACAACCCTGAATTAGGGGTGGAATTTGTTAAGGTACTCTTCCTTACACTGAACTTTTTTCTTGGCAATGATAGAAGCTGGATTTTCTGACACTATATATATAGATGAAAAATCATAGTGACTATGGAAAACGAAGATAAATAAAAGGATATACTAATCGTAGCATTTCACTGCACATTTGTGAATATGACAAAAGTCTCAAATAATTTTGGTGAATAGAATCGCTACTGAATTTCCTACAACATAAATTGAGCACTTGGTACTTGATCAATTCTTATGTTGCTTGGTTTAAAGACTACTCCAAAAACGCACTAAGAAACTATCTAGAAAATTCATGACGTGAGAGTTAGAACAAATTTGAATGTTGATAATCTTTGGATAACATTTATATCTTTCTTTTGGTGAAGGATACTGAATGCATGCCACTGAATCCTCTAGAAAACATGCCAGCATCACTTGCAAAGCACTATGCTTTCTCAAACTATAACATTCAGAATTCTAGTGAGGAGAAAATGCAAGAGCGGGTAAAGGAAAGCACGCCGGAAGGATATCTCAAACTTTCGTGTGAGACAGGCCATCTCTTAAACTCCCCAAATTTTAACATTAGCAATTCACTAAAGCAGGAGAAGGTTGGTATTTCTGACCATCATGCTAGGCTTCATTATGCTTTTCTAAATTCTACATTCTTTTATGGAAGTTCATTTTTCTGCATACCTGGAGGAACTAGCTTGGTATTCATTCATTTACATCTAGGAATTGAGGGCTTTCTTTTTGGTTTACTGGTTTCTTAAGAATATAGATGGGTTTCCGTCTACTGTATTAATGTTTGGGGTTTCTCTGCCTGAAGTCGTTGACCAATAATTGTACCTAGCATCAGTCTTCCCTGGGATTATTATTACCTAGGGAGCTAGTTCAATAATTAAAGTCTCTAACCAGTCTTATATAAAAAATAACATCAATGTTCTGGTACAGTTCTTTCTGAGACTATAGCTAATGTTATTCCCCTGACTTGCATTTGCATCCACTTTCTCTTGTAATGGCTTTATTTTTCATTTGACTACAGTNGTACTTGATCAATTCTTATGTTGCTTGGTTTAAAGACTACTCCAAAAACGCACTAAGAAACTATCTAGAAAATTCATGACGTGAGAGTTAGAACAAATTTGAATGTTGATAATCTTTGGATAACATTTATATCTTTCTTTTGGTGAAGGATACTGAATGCATGCCACTGAATCCTCTAGAAAACATGCCAGCATCACTTGCAAAGCACTATGCTTTCTCAAACTATAACATTCAGAATTCTAGTGAGGAGAAAATGCAAGAGCGGGTAAAGGAAAGCACGCCGGAAGGATATCTCAAACTTTCGTGTGAGACAGGCCATCTCTTAAACTCCCCAAATTTTAACATTAGCAATTCACTAAAGCAGGAGAAGGTTGGTATTTCTGACCATCATGCTAGGCTTCATTATGCTTTTCTAAATTCTACATTCTTTTATGGAAGTTCATTTTTCTGCATACCTGGAGGAACTAGCTTGGTATTCATTCATTTACATCTAGGAATTGAGGGCTTTCTTTTTGGTTTACTGGTTTCTTAAGAATATAGATGGGTTTCCGTCTACTGTATTAATGTTTGGGGTTTCTCTGCCTGAAGTCGTTGACCAATAATTGTACCTAGCATCAGTCTTCCCTGGGATTATTATTACCTAGGGAGCTAGTTCAATAATTAAAGTCTCTAACCAGTCTTATATAAAAAATAACATCAATGTTCTGGTACAGTTCTTTCTGAGACTATAGCTAATGTTATTCCCCTGACTTGCATTTGCATCCACTTTCTCTTGTAATGGCTTTATTTTTCATTTGACTACAGTCATCGTAGCTACAGCTTAATTAAAACTTGATAGATATATTTTACTAATATACAAGTTTTCCTTAAATTCACAGGTAGATATCTCAAGTTCAAATCCACAAGCTCAAGATGGAGTCGACGAGGCTCTTGATTTACAATCGTTGAATCCTCAGCCTTCAACTATTGGACATATCCAGGCAAGAGAAGCTGATGTCAAAGCTCTCTCTGAACTAACACGTGCGCTTGACAAGAAGGTTCGGCCAGTTGTTAACTATCTCAGCCTTCTATACATATTTGATATGTTTTTGTTCTAAGTCTTCTCTCTTATATATTGTTTTTTCTATGCCCGGGTTGCATTTTTTTTCTTTCCATATTCATGATATTCTTGCTATCATTAAACATCTGGTTTCCTTCACGTTATAAGTAGAGATTCCAAGAGGATGTGATTGAATAGAATAAAAAAATTCTAATCGACTAATCATAAATTTTACGAACTGTTTGAGGTTTGATAGTTACTCTTTAATTCACTCAGTTTTAATATTGTTTCCATCATGTCTTCCATGTTTGTCTAGCTCTTTCGACATTATGGTCTCCATTTCAACTAATTGTTAGTGTACAACACTACAGGAGCTAGTTTTGAGGGAGCTAAAGTGCATGAACAACGAGGTTGTGGAAAGTCAGAAAGATGGACATAGTGCTCCGAAGGATTCTGAATCTTTTAAGAAACAATATGCAGCAGTTCTCTTTCAACTAAGCGAAATAAATGAGCAGGCATGATTTATTGAAGGAACTTTAAGAGTGTCATCTTGTTTCTTTACTATATACAGCTTCTGATGTTTCGGATTATATGTCTCACTATGCACAGGTTTCACTGGCACTTCTTGGCTTGAGGCAACGGAATACTTACCAAGAGAATGTACCATATGCATCAATAAGACACATGAGTAAATCAGGGGAACCTGATGACCAGTTGACCTACGTAGACAGTTATGCATCTGAAACCAATGGATTCCATGTGTCTGAGATCGTCGAAAGTTCTAGAATAAAAGCACGGAAAATGGTATACAGAGCTGTACAGGTGTGTGTGTATAACGAGTTTACCTGTTTCCATGATTGGGATCTACATATGAAAAAGCTTCTAAGTTGATAATTTACTCATCATTGGTTGTGCCTCGCAAGGTCTAGCCAAACAGTTTCGGCTACTTAATGAAGTTGTCTCTGTTTCTGCTGCAGGCGTTGGCGTCACTGAGGAAAGACAAAAATGATGTTGTAAATATGGAAGAAGCCATTGATTTTGTAAATAATCAGCTTTCTATAGATCAAACAGAAGGTCCATCAGTCCACCAAAGACAAGGTGCCCAGGATCAGCGTCTTCCCTCTACACCAAATCCACGTAGCTCAACTCCTGCAAATGATTCCCATCAAAACCAACCCGACCAAAATGACCTACAAATCCCATCTGAACTTGTTTCACGCTGTATGGCTACATTGCTTATGATACAGGTGCAAATCTCAAACTCATTCAGTAATTTTTTCTGCTGAGAGCCATCTGCACATTTACATGATTACATTATTATGCCTGAGAGTTTAGACTGCAGAGAAAGTTAATGCTCTTCTTTCTGTGGTTGTTGCAGAAATGTACGGAGAGGCAATTCCCACCAAGTGAAGTTGCCCAGGTTCTGGACTCGGCGGTGGCGAGTTTACAGCCTTGCTGCTCTCAGAACCTTCCGATCTATACAGAGATTCAGAAGTGCATGGGAATCATAAGAAACCAGATTCTTGCCCTCGTACCCTCCTAAAGTAATAAAATCCTAAAACCATAACTTAACCTTTGTCTCTTCAATGATGCTTGTTTCTCCTGTAAAATCCGTATTTCCTTATAGAAAATTCGTTTAGTATACCTCATTTATTTGGAGTGACTCACGATAACTATCCCGAGTTCATATTTTACACATAACCCACCCATCAATTGTTAGACGGGACTGGATCGCCGGTCCATTGTCATTTTCTTGTATGGTACTAAATAGTTTCATCCCTTATCGTGTTTGACTAAATTTCATTCTAGTTTTCATTATATGTACTATATACTCTTCATCACAATCTTTAAACCTTTCCACTGTTTCTGGCTTGAAATGATTTGTAATGTAACATAATGTCATCAGTACGTATGTATGTATGTAGACCCAAGCATGAGCCCTGAGTAGATCAGACTTGTCGATTGGTCCAGCCGGTCCCAATTCTGGTCTAGCTCCGAATCTAAATTGCTCCGGTCCTATTTTGGGGTATCACTTATCAGATAAAGTCGACTTATCCGTTTTTGTTTTTATTAACACGTTGAACAAAGAGTTAAGAGGTTGAACTGTTGAAGTGACTCGTAATACGTATATATAGAAAGAGACACACAGCAAACTCAACTGGTGGTGAATAAAAATGGGTGCATGTGCAACAGAAATTTCTGAACAAGTGATTATTAAGAGATTTGGCTTTTCTAACTAAGTGAACAATTTGATTCTATACGAGAATGATTAAGTCGTAATCTTAGGTTAAATCATTTTGATATGATATTTTTTTGTTATTATTTTACGATTCCACCATTAAACCTGACGTGTAGCCACCTCATCCTAGTGAATGCATTTCCAATACTGTTTCTTTTTTCTTTTTCTTTTTTGCCCCTTGGTTAATAGATTTTTTTTTGCCTACTATTAATCTATTAGAAGGGACAATATAAGGACCAAAAAATAAGAAGCGACAATACATTCTTATATTGGGGCAAAATTAATTAATCTATATATAATAACAATGTGAATAAATAAATGCGACCAACACTTGTATTTTTTCAATCGTACCTTTTAGATATTTTCGGAAAAGTCATGATGGTTCATTAAAACGATTATTTATGAAAAGTTACAATGGTTCACTGTAGAGTTGGGTTTATTGGAACATTTGTATCTTTTGATATCTATATATAGATTTGTCTGTTTGAATTGTTTTCATTTTGTTGCTAAGACACAAAATAATATAAATTTTCAATCTCAACAGTTTTTACAGCTTTCTAAATTATTATTCTCTATTATTCATTCTTTTAAAAGTAAAGAAATTCCTCCAACTCTTGATTTAACAAAAGATTTTTGGAATGATGAATCTAATTTACAAATTTTAGTTAATTTTAAATATAAAAATTTAATAAAAATACCTAGAATTTTTTTTCTACAGTTAGATGAATTATATAGTCAGTTATTGAATTTGACATTTTCAATATGGTAATAAAGATGACTTCTATTTAAAAGCAGTTTATGTGGATTATTAGGTATAATCAAGTACAGACATTTGCGATTTTTCGTAGTATCTTTTCATAAATTTTTTTATTTTTTTGTTTTTTTCAAAAAAAAAAATCAAACGGTTGTATTTGTTCATTGTAGAATTGTGTTTTTCACTATATTTTATTTATATTTTTTCATCACAACTTTCGTTCTAATAGGTGTATCACGTCATTGACGTGTGTCTATTTAAATAATCATGTCTTCTGAACTCTCTTTATATTTGTCTCTTCATCAGAACCAACAAGTTCGTTGAAACAAATTTTTTATTTTATGTTGAATCTAAATAATTGAATATTAAAATTTTAGAAAGGATTATAACAATAGAGAAATTTAATACAACTTAATATAGAATTTACAGTTGCTTCTATTTATCGTAACTTTTCGTTAAAACACTATTTTAATATTTAAAAGTAATAATAACAAACTGAATAAATGCAAACAACAGTTGAGACTTTTGTAGTATTTTTTGTGAAAAATTGTTTTTTTTTTTGTTTTTTTTACTCAAACAGTTGTATCTGTTCATTGTAAAGTTGTATCTTTTCACTAGATTTTATTCATATTTTTTCATCACAACTTTTCGTTATAATAGGTGTGTCTATTCAAATAGTCATGTCTTTTTATCTTTCTATATAATTGTCTCTTCATCAATAACTAACAAATCATAGTTCGTTGAAACAGATTTTCCGTTTTATGTTGAATTTAAATAATTTAAATATTAATATCTAATATTCAATGTTATTCTGTAATCTAACTAAAGTTTTAGTAATGATTATAGCAATATAGAAATTTAATAAAACATACTATAGAATTTACAGTTGCGTCTATTTATCGTAACTTTTGTTAAAACTATATTAATATTTAAAATTTATTTTATCATGTTTTTGAAAATTGTGTATTTTAATTTCAATTTTCTTTTGATATAGTTTCACTCATTATTAAATACATTTTTAATTATAATTATTTAATAAAAATTACATTTACTCATTACAACCTTTAATTCAATATTGTCAGTTAAGATCACTTTGTCATTATGATTTTTTTAATTGTAGTTCTTTACCATAATTCTTCATAAAATATCTTACATATTTATAATACTTTAAATAATTTTTTTTGCAAAGTTTCGTTTATTCTACATAATATTTTTGGTTTATAAATTTTCATTTTGTTGCTTTTGTTTTTAGTAACAGATTATGTTTAATGTTTATGTATTCAAACTATTCTATTACATTCAAATGATTTCATAATATATAGTTTTAAATTTTAAATTTAAATACTTCCTCCGCGATATTGCGGGGGGTCTGACTCCTAGTAGTAATAATAATAGAGTTTGTAATATAATGGAGCTTTTTGTCGTTTGGCAAAACAATTAAAATGATAATGGGCCCTCTTTTCTCTTTATTTGTCTTGTTTCTTGTGATTTTATCTTCCAAATTGTCCAATTAAATCGTTGAGCATTCTACTTCACATCCCGTGAAGGAGAAAACAAAATACAAAGATTTGATTACACTCATTTCGTAACAATATCTCTCTTGGAGACTAATAAATTGGATTTAGATCCACTTAAAGATTTTATTTGTGTTTTGTCAACACTTACGAAGATTATTTTGGCATAAGCTTTAATGATACACGTAAAAATATCATCAAGATAACATGGACGAACCGTTAATATTTCTGTGGGCATATACATAAACACACAAACCCAACTCCACCCACAAAGATAATAGAATATTACAAGTTGTATTCACATTGGAGAATTTAATCATGACATTAAGAACCCTAGGTGGGGAACATTCCTATATACATTATACACACAAAAGTTCCAACAAATGATTTTCTCTTATTAAAGAAAGCAGATTAATTAAGTGGGTAACTAGTTAATGGAGGGTGGTGATAGGGTGAAATTAATAAATAAGTTTAATTGAGGATCTTGGCAAAATCAAGGGACTTCTTTCCTTGGAGCTTGTTGGAGACATAGTGATAACTATAATCACCATGATTGTAACTTCTATACTTGCATGGGTTGGTCTCATCATCAACCAACTCACTCATTGGTTCTATTTCAACCTCATAGTTTGGTGCATAGAATGTCACTATTGTAAGCCTCTCCTTTTCCCTGTTTGTTACTGCCCTATGCTCCAGACTCTTGTACTTGCCATTAGTTAGCACCTACATATACACACACACACACATTAAAATACTCCTTTTAAAAGTTTATATTAATAATTTTGGGAAATTGATGTAAGAAAATATACCTCAATGGTATCACCAATGTTGATGACAAGGGCATTGGGAAGAGGTAGAACAGGGACCCAAGTGTTGTCCTTGAGGATCTGAAGCCCAACACAACTGTTCTTGCTCTGTTGAAGAACAGTGAGCGCACTTCCATCAGAATGTGGGCTAAGTCCCAAGACAAGATCAGGACTTGAACATGGAGGGTAATAGTTCATCCTCACTGCTTGCACTGCCTCTCCAAACATCTCCTCAAATCTCTCTTCTTTTAGACCCAAGCTTATTGCTATGTACTTCAACAACCTCTTGCATAGTTTCCTTATTTCTTTTGAGTAGTCTTCAAGATTTTCACTATATAGAGAAAAAAAACAATAATAATTGTTTTAGAAAAATAAATTAAAAAAATTATTTTAGAAAATATCACTAATATACCATTTTTAATTGCACATGATTGATTAATTAAAGCTTTTTAAAATTGATATCCTGATTTCGAACCGGGATAAACTATTTGAATTTACGCGCCATATGCTCACTAATTGTCTACATATAATATGATGATCACTTAAAAATATTAGTTAAAACTAATTAAGGAAATCGAAAACAAAGTTTAGAAGAGAAAAAAAAAAAGAAGAAAAGTATCAAGGAAGACTAATTAAAACCTGAACCCGGCCGGTTTAGAAGGCCATAATTTGGGGTTGCGAATTTGTGGAGGATGAACACCAAGGGCAAACATGTTGCACCAGTCAAGTTTCTGATCTTCGGAGAATATGAAAGCTTGACCGTAACCTTGTACGGTCCCTGGCTCCATTGGATACTTCTTTTTCTCCTCCAATGGCATATCGAAGAACTCCGTTGCCACTTTCTCTATATCTTCCACAACCTCCACTTCGATCCCATGATTTATAACCTATCTTGTAGTCAAAAAACCAATTATGAGATTCTTTGTATAGTCAAATATGTTTTTGCTTAGTAAAACCAATTATCTTAGAAAATATTAAATATTGTCAAAACTTGATTATTGGATATGACTTTGATATATAAACACTTTATATGTCAAAATAAAATACCATGAATTTACCTGGAAAAATCCCCAGTCTTCACAAGCTTGTGAGAGCTTAAGAATCTCAAAGAAAAAATCATCAGTGTAAGGTTTAGAGAGCTTAGAGAGATCAATAACAGGAATCTGATGATGAAGATGGTGAGTCTTAAGAGAGGACACAACAACTCCTCTCTCATACTCTTCTCTAATGAATCTCTCAGGGATTTTGTTTGGTTTGGATTTTATGAGTTCTTGAACATCATCTATTTTCCCAACTCTGACAGAAGAAATAGGTAGGGGAGCCATATTGAAGCAAGCAAGACCCTGAAAGAGTTATAGATTTTTGGTTTTTGTTCTAATTGGTAATTTTGGAGTTTAGCAAAAACAAGTGGGCGCTTTGCTATGTGAGTCGTGAGAGAGTGAGAGTCTATACATTTATAGAAGAAAATACTTGGAGCTCAGTGATGTTTATTATTGTTTGCATGTTGAGTGTTGTGGGTATAATTGAGTGTTGCAAGTTTTGTGGAGTGTGGGATCCATTTTGTGCACTTTCGAATTGTTTTTTGTATTTAATAATTAATATCAGAATCAACCGTTGTTTAAGTTGCGTAATGCTATTATTTTATCAGTGATATCAATATTACCAATGCCGGAGGCAAGAAGGGATGAGGGGTCATTTGTTCCAACAAAATTAGTATATATATATCAATTAATTTAGTCTAAACTCTATCGAATTTACTGAGAAATATATGAATTACTAGTTTTTTTACTGTAGTCAATTTAATTCGAATTATTGTACCACATATCTACTTATATTATACGTGCGCAACTGCGCATGCATGTTCCGTTAAATTATTATAATGTTTTTGTTGATTTGTTTGAGAAATTAACGAAAAAGTGAATGAAACGATATGAGAGGTGACATTTTATCCCTACTTTAGCCTCTCTATGGAATGAATTATATGTAATAGGTGCGGTAGCTAGGTATGTGTGTACGATGATGAAAAAACACTAAAACGAAATTCGATTGGCAAAGTCATTTCTGAATGCATAGCACCAAATTATGAACATACGTATTTCTTATAGGAGTACATGTTTTTCTTACTTTTTTTATAACAATTAAATGATAAAATAATATGTAAGATAGTCATAGGATCAGTGTTTTAGGAAAAATCCAGCAAAAGAAAGATTCGTTAAGTTTTACTTTATTGACGCCACGGTATACGAAATGAGACAATAATGCTTATAACTAAAAGTCAAGTTTCTTGAAAATTCAGTTTTCCTAAAGTTTGCCTCTCTTTTTTTTTTTTCCTCTTTTCCAAAAGCAAATGTAGACCAATTATAGTTGAAATTCACCTAACGTGCCAATTAGCTAAACTAATCAGAAAAACCATAGTAAGTTTTATTGACATCTAAACTCGAATCCATAATCTCATATATATTACGTACGTTCCATCGACGCCCCATCGTATATTTGTTATTTGGGATTCATGACATCATTTATTAGTTCTATAAATCACATTGCTTTTATCCACAACTGATACTTCTTTAAGTTGAATAGTATTATTGAAGTCAAATTTGAATTTTAGTCAAGCTGAACTCTTGGTTCATTATCTATTTATTATTAGACCAAACCAAAATAAAGTCCAAGTTAAAGTTCCTCTTAAAAATCTTCTTTGTTGAATAACTAGATATTCATTTAGAAAAATCTAGATATTTAATTTTTCAAACAAAAATCTTGATATGTAGTATGGCTGAATGTTTTAGAGATTAGTTAGGCTAAGAATTGTTAGATATCTTGTAGTTTTTTGGAGTATTAAATTATTTTTCTTTCCTCAATTTTTTTTTTATCAAGTTGAATAAGTAGATTCAAAACAATGAAAATATTTTTCTTATATTCACAAGTTCTTAAAAGTGTCTCTTAAAATTTTCTAAGTAGTCTTCCAAATTCTTCTCATACCTAGTTAGAGAGTTTATTCTCTTGGTTTCTTTGGTTTTTCGAATATTATACGGTCTTTTACTAATGCTATATATATAAACACTATAATATTTTTTTTTTGCAATTACAACTTACAGCTTCGGCTGTATTCATAGTGTCCAACTTCATGCTCGGTTAAAAGGCCAATAAATCAAAAATGAAACACATCATCACTTGCACTTAGTTTTTAACCAAAAAATCTATATTGATTTAACGAGAACAAACCAGCGATCTAGTTTATGATGATGGTAAGCTATATAGATAAAGCATCGCTCAAAGAAACAGATGTAAGAATAGGTTACGTAGAGTACCTACTATATTATTCTATATACGTGCATTGAACTTGAAGGGTCACAAAAGTGTAGAAGTAGTGGTGACTGAATTTCAACTTACAAACCGATGTCTTAATTTGGGAGTCTCTTTACTCGAAATTGAAAATTGTACGTCTCTCTCTCGACCACGAGGGTTAAAGATCAAAGTAGACTACAACCAAATGGGGAATAAGTACAAAAAATATATTAGAAAAAGAAGTTTTACCAAGAAAAAGAGAAAAAAAGAAAAGATCACACTAAATGTGGAGAGGGTGAGCTTGAGGATATTAAAAATTGTAGGGTTGAAAAGAAGAAAGTGGGTACGTTAAGGTAGGGGCCATGTTATGTGTTTATGAGTTTGAGAGAGATAGTGATGTGCCGACCAAATCTAGTGATCTTCTCGTCGCACTTCCTTCCCACATTGTGCCTTCCTCTCTTTTTCTTTCTTTTAATCTTTGTTTTTCTTTCTCTTTTGCTACTTTACTATAGTATTTTTTCAAAGTGTATAACATTTGACTCAACAACCAAAAACTCAAACTAAAATGTCTTTTAACAAATTAGAATTATTTTAACCATCCATTGTATTTTACGTCAACACACGAGAATGTCTAGTTAGAGACAATAAAGAGGTGCATTGAAATTTAGAGGAATCTTTTCAGCTTTTTGACGAAATATTTAGAGGAATCTTTTTTATTACAACTTGACGATCTGTGGGAGGAGAAAAAATGAGAGAAAAAACCAATAATATTAGCTTTTCCGAAGAAAGAGGAATATGCCTGTTTTGCTATCATTATTATGTCTATTGACGAAAACGCAAAAGCTTTAGTACTGACTTAAGCAAACATCTAATTTACAAGAATGGTAAACACGTAATAAAACAACATTTGTTCTTTTGTGGACCTTAATTATATACTCAAATAATACTATTTTTTTGGCCACTGAAACTTGAAGAACTTAGAGAATATCCATTGGACCATTATTGCAACATTAAACCAAATTTATGAACGAGTTCATATAACGGAAACTAAACTACCTTTAGAAACACAGTTTAAGAATTTGTTAGAAGCTACCGGCCTTCATGTCTTCTCTATATAGTAAAGAACAGAAAATTTTTGCGGCTTGAACACACTACATACTTCATACAACAACAACAAAAAAGTAACAGTTTATATGGCACAATAAGTAAGAGAATGGTTAGGTAATAAGAAGGGATCTCAGTCTGTCCTTACTCCTTAGCTCGACGCAATCTCTAAACATCCTTTAATAAACCCATCTACCATTAACTGTTTTCTAGCCAACGCACAACAGGCTACAACCTGCTGGACTCAGTAATAGGCTAGTTAGTAATAGTAGTATATCAATAGTTAAAAGCTTGAGCACCTGAACTTCTTCAAGTAAGTAATCCACTATGTTTTCGGCTTTTCCACCTTTTCGATCATTCAAGTTTTAGTTTTGGGCTTCTTCTTGGTTCAGTATCTGTTTACCTTATACAGTATATTGGTTTTGGGCTATTGTAACATCTTATCGTATAGTACAATTTATTTTCTTTATTTGAATTTTGTTTGTAATGTTTAACTTCACCTACTTTTTTCCATGCAAGTATATTGTCAATTTGTCACTAACCTAACTAACTCTGTTACACTATAAAATATATATTTTTCAAAAAAAAAAATCATTTAAAAATATCTTAACACATAAATGATTACATATCTCCTTTTTTATTCCAAGAAGAAATATATATTTCACCTATGTTAGTTAAAACTTAAAAGGGGACTAAATCTTATCTATATAGGCAGCTATAGGAAATTGACCAGAACTTTTGAAGGAAAATATATATATATATATATATATATATATATATATATATCAGATTTTGTTCTTTACTTTGCTTCCTTTAATTGCTTTTTCCATCTATTTTTAGTTTTGTAAAATTAGACAATATATATGAGTCTATGACACATGTCGATCCACCTCATCTTCATTTCCAAACATTTTGCATCAGACAAACAAATGTTTAACTCTTTTAATATAATGGCGCGGTTCCAATCAAACATCACATCTATATATTCACAAAGATCCAGAATCTGTACCTCTCCACTCCGATCCATAGCCATGGATTCAAAAGTGTGTTCATTGTTGCCTTTTGAATTATTGGAAGAGATACTTTGTAGGGTTCCAACTAAGTCTCTCATACGACTCAAGTTAACGTGCAAACGATGGCTCGCTCTTTTCAATGACAAGAGGTTCGTTTACAAGCACTTAGCTCTCCTTCAGGAACATATCATACGGACCAATTATATTCATATGGTTAGGATCATCAACCCGGTAACTGGAGGTATCTCATCTTTATCACTTCCACACGAGTTTGAGTTTAAATCTGAGATTCATGCTATGATTCACTGCGATGGATTAATGCTGTGCATCCTAGAAGTGGGTCCGGTTGCATTGTGGAACCCATGTTTGCAAAAGGTTAGATGGATCAAGCCCCTGCTCAGTTCTTACCCTGGTTGTTATATCTGTGGCATTGGGTACGACGGTTTGTCTCGGGATGGCTACAAATTCTTGAGGTTTGTGAATGGTGTTTTTACCACTAACGAGTACTCAAACACAGGGATGCGCAAACCAGAGGTCTACATCTACGACTTCAAGTTGGATTCTTGGAAAGTTATTAAAGTTTCTTTGGATTGGCATGTGGTTTCGCGTTGTAGAAGTGTGTCACTCGGAGGAAACATGTATTGGGTTGCTAAATGGAATCGTAAACGCGACATGTTCGTCCAATGTTTCAACTTCTCTACAGAGACATTCGAGCCCTTCTGCGCTCTTCCCTTTGAGTATGGTGAAGATGATGTTGTAGATTTATCAGGTTTCAGAGGAGACAGTCTTTCTTTGCTACACCAAAGCAAAGAGACATCAAAGATCGAGGTCTGGGTTACACAAAAGGTCAAGAACGGGGCGAGCACCTCATGGACCAAGTTCTTTAGTGTGACTGATCGTCTCCTGGTATTGAGATCTTATGAAAATTTTGCTAACCCGGTGCATTTCATTGATAAGAATAATAAGATCGTAGTATGTTGTGAGGAACTAGTGGCAGATAGGAATAACGTAGCAGTCAACGTTTACCTAATTGGAGAAGGTGAGATCATAAGACAAGCTGAGATAGAACGACATCAACAAGGTTTTAGTTGGCCTTTTGTCTCCGGCTATGCATATCTTCCAAGTCTTGTTCCGGTTCCAAGTTCCAACATAGGAGGATCATCATAAACCGAATAAAACATTTACATAAGGTTGTTTTCTGATCTTTGTTTTCATTATTAAAATAAAATTTCCCAACATTTTGTTATAAATTAGTCATGTGAGTTTATATATTAACGTAAAACCGATTTCTTTGATATTCGGTTCATAAACCATGATTGTAATAATAAAAGACTTGATGTTTTTGTTCTGTACGTACTTCTGTCTCAATGAGGCCCGATGCAAAGTATATTGGTGTGTATTAGTTTGAGTATCTAATACACCATGCATGATGCAATTTCTTTAACAAAGAGCGAGATATGAATCTACATAATGAATAAGAGTCGCGGAAAAAAATGAGGACCATATTCATATAAACAACTTAGAAGTGCCATATTGTTTTTGGTTTTTTGCTATATGCACAATAATGAACAAGTACTCACAAATGTAGCATCTTGTCTTTCTAAAAAAATGACTATACTCTAGCTTCAATAAGCATATGACCCATAGAAGAATTAAACCATCAAGAGAGCTATAAACAAACAAAAAAAAAACCCTCACTTGTAGACATTTAGATACCAATTAGTATAAGTTTAAGCCTGAAATTCTTCATGTTATAAAACAAAACATCCAATAATAGAAATCCTTCAATGCATTTTCTACAGAGTTGGAGCTCTTTCACTATGATTTTAATCATCGATGAACATCTGCATAGAAGAAAAATCCACGGATTTCGAGAAATTATGGCTTTGAATGGTTGGTTGGTACGCTCCAGACCAGACTAAAATCGGACCAGTCCGCTATTTTTTTACTAATCACATACTCCAGACCAAATCCAGACCAATACTCCGTACTAACTCCAGACTAATAAAACATATGTTACTATGGAGTGAACAGTAACTTCATACTAGAATATAACTATCTATCCTCATTTTTTCGGTCTGTTTTAAAAATGCTCTATATTCCAGTATGGAGTTCAGCATACCAAATTATCAATATGTATTGTTTAGTATGAAGTGTATGAACCAGCCATTCAAAGTCTATGTTGTGTTTAAGTTTGGAATTCTCCCCAGTTATTATTAAAAATATAAAAAAAAAAAATAATGATGGGAATAAGTCAGTAACTCATTCTCGGTGGGTTTGCCAATTTTGGCTCAGTTGTCTTTTGGGCCCATTAGAGATTTCACATTTTTTAAAAAGTTTTATCAATAAAATAAGTTTCTTGCTTCTGAGGTTCAGTGAGCGAGTTCGATTCCCCCCAGGAGGAAAAAATAAAAGGAAGAACGAAAACAGTTTTGTGTCTGTGAAAGCGAGCGCGTGTAACCCTTGCAACACGAACACGTTCTTCCTTGTTCTCTCTGCCTCCTTCAAAACATGGAAGAACAACACAGCTGAGAAAGCTTCTTCCACTAACCGTTGATTCGAATTCATCCCCTCATTGTTAATCATCGGGATGCAGCGAAACAAACCTATTCGATTCTTGTCTTCATACATTTAAAAAATCTGTTTGCGTCTGAAAGAGAGTGGGGGCTGTTAACTTTTACTCTGTGTGGTAGTAATGGGTCAGCAATTGCGTCGAGCTGTTGGTAAAATCAAAGAAGTTGAGAGATCAACACCATCTTCTACATCAAGGGTCGTCGTTGATCGGAGATCGCTTCCTACGGAGGAGCTCACCGCCGTGAAACCATCTCCGTCTACTGCAGCTGTTGAAGGTGTTTCTTCTGGTATAAACCCTAAATCCTTCGCATTTGGGTATTCGAAAGTTATCACATTTCTCTAAAAAGGAATTGATTTTTGCAAGAAAGGTTGGGTTTTTTTAATGTGAATTTGGGGTTTGTATTTGTTAAGATAATAAAGGTAGAAGAACGAGTGAGGAGGATAATGTTTTAGAGGAACGAGACCCAAAGTATGATACAATGCTGAACCAGATGGTTGGGAGAATAAAGGCTAAACCTGGAGGCAAAGCTGAGATGGGAGAGGTTCGTTTCCTTCTTCCTTTTGTCTGTTGTTTGATTTTGATGATTCGATTGGATTCTCATGAAGAACAAGTGTTTGCTTTTGAATTTTTTGATATTGATCCATCTGAGTAGCTGCATTGAAGTTAATGCCCATCCTTTTTATTGATACATAGCTTTAGTGTTTGTAGTTATGTAGCTGTTGAGAACGGTATGAGAACTCGTTTTGTTGTCTATTTCACATCTTGTAGAGTTTCTGGTGTTATTCATGTAAATGTCTTGTGACTGAGTGAGTTGAAGGTGATAAGTGGGTGAATTAGGAAGGTTGTATGAACAGTGATGGGTTGACTTCTAACTTTGTTGTAGCATTTTTGGGAGATATGTTTTAAGGTTTTACTACATGATTTTAGATGGGACTGAACATTAATATAAATTCTAGAGTAGCTGTTATATGTTGTGTAATCAGATTAGAAAATCTTTTGATATGTATTGTGTCACGCCAATGGTATATTTACAAAAAATTGGTGGAATAAGGAAGAAGGAATCAGATTGCGTCACATTTCTTGCTGTTGATCTTAACGCTGATAATGCTTGGTGGTGTTGATTAAGTTGAGAATAAGAGATGAAATGTGGAAATGTTGATGATGCAAAAGGGGAGTATGAATTTAATATAATCATTGTGAGTGGTTGTAGTTGCGGGTTTGGGTCTTTTATGTGTTTAAGTCCAGGACATATCTATCCGTATAAACTATGTTAAGATTTGTGATTTATATAGGCATCAGTAGTGGAAACATCGAAAAGGCCACTCCCAAAGCTCCGGAACACAACTCCTGAATCAACAAGGTATGAGGAGAACCCAGTGCCTCAAGGAACATTGAACATAGCACAAGTGCGACATATCATGCTTCTCTACCAGGGCAAAGCTCAAGATCACAACGGTTCAATGAGTGTGAAGGAGATAGCTGAAAAGTACCGGATTGATGTCTCTCAGGTCCAGAAGATCACCCAGTTCTTGTCTTTGCCTACAGAGGTTACTGATAAGCAGAAGAAAGAATATGAATAAAGTAAAGGCTGTGTTCGTTCATACTTAGAACTGGTTGGTTTCTTTTGTCCTTGCCGATTTTAGAAAGTTTTGTGCGTCGATGTGTAACACAGAACCAGAGATGACATTGACTTCGATTTTTTTTTTTGTTTTCTGTGGGCAATAATGTCAAACAGTGTAGCTAAGAATACAAAGCTTTTGTCAATGAAGCCATGATTCTTTGAAAACAGCAGTAACACATTTTACTGACTTGAATGAAAAGATTTAGTGAAAATCTACCGTTCCTAGTATGAAAGAGTTTGCATTACTGGTCTCCGTTCAAACAAAGTAGGGAATCTTATACTACTTACTCAATAGCAAAAAAAAGAATAAGATTTACAAGTTCATGTCAAGTTTGCCTCAAACCAATCGGATGCAAGTTCATAGGCTACAAATGTAACAGCACCAGCAGGTGCGGCTTTAATGGTCGATGGAACAATGCCTTTATAAAGACCGTGCCAACCTTCTGTTCTTAATATCTGCCCTAAAGCATCAAACATGTTCTTGTAAGCATTTATCTCTACTCGGGCTCCATATTTCGGGTCCCGTTGCAGACCTTCGACCTGCAGCCACAAACATTCTCAGATTAAACCTTGATTATTAAATGCATTCAGAAAATAGTAACTACAAAACAAACGGAAGTTAATAGCAAGATACTAACCTGAAATCTTTTCTTGACAACATCGAGTGGATGACAAACAAGTTTAGAAATGGTACCAGCAGCTAAACCGCAAAGGAAGAGCTGAAAGCTCGAAAGGCTATCATTTTGATTAACAGAGCCTGAAGCAGAAGATCTGTACCGCTGATTATAGACCTAAAGCAAAATGAATACCATCAGTGAGATGCGAAGTCCAAAATATGAGATAAGAAGTTCAAATAGAGCTTAAAGATAATCTGGTGTTTAGGATACAGAAGTTAATAGAATTAGTTGTGGTGGAGGCAAAGGTGTATCTATGGGGTTATATACTCCAAAGGAATGAAAGACTGAAAACGTTCATGAAGCTATAGCTTACCATACTCCAGCGCTTAAATGTGTCATAAGTGCCAAACTGCAGACCAGCATAGGGAATGATCTCGATCAAAGTTGGGGACAATCCTGCATACAACCCTTTGATTCCACGAGTTTGCACTATACTCAAAAATGCTGATCTCATATTTGGATATACCTACCCAAAAGAAATTTGATTTAACAATCTTTCAAGAATTGATACTAACTCAAGTACGATACATGAGTAATATAATCATAACATTTTTATGAAAATCAGAGAGCTCCAGAGATAGGCTAATTTTCTCAAAATGACAATTTATGTCAACACATTCTCAAAACTTTTTATTTATTCTTTCTCCACGTATATTGTTTACTTTGAAGAAACAAAAGTTACAGAGACGAGAGAACCCACAATAATGTCATAACATTCTTTTACAGAAGAAATATCATACCTTTGGCTCACCCTGTGAAGCCAATACAGTCCGCAATAGGTCAAATGGATATGATCCGACTGTCGCTGCACACCCTGCTAGTGCTCCACTGATGTAAGAAAGATAAGGGCTCAGTTGAGCATGATTTTCTGCAGACCAACAGAAATTAGAATTTTCTGTTACGTAACAAGGGCTACAAATTTTCTCTTAATTATTTCTGGAACATTGTGAAATGGTAAGGAGTATGGTAACATGTAGATGAATAAAGCCAAGTCATCTTGCCCTAAACAGCTCCTTCAAAGGAGTTAATTCACATGAAGCTCAGAAAAAAATTAAAAGTATACGAACCACATCATATGTATACTGCAAGTAATTATTTTCACGGGGTTACATACAAATTAGGATCTACTAACAGATCCATTAAAAGTTAGTGATGTACCAGCCTTTGATGAACCAGCGGCAAAAGACTTCACCTTATGTAAAACTGCAAATTGTATGGACGTGTATGGAACAACCATAAGTAAAGCTGGGACATTTCCCCGCCAAAAACCCTGCCAGAAGCAACTTCAATTAAAATTCGCGTGTCTGTAAGCCATGAGTAGGATGAAAACAATTGCTGAAGGAGTCTAGAATGGATCATTCATCGCGTTATCACTGTCAACACAAAGAAATGCTATGAATGCACAAAAGATGCAGTTTAATATCATGTATCATAACCCTGCAGATTCTCCAACATCATACAAATGTCTAACACACAATTGAAACCTTAGGCTGCATTGTCATCAAGGTATTTACACTATTTTGCAGTCTAACTCAGTAGAATTAAGCTCAGCACTGTAGATAATAAAAAAATATATAGTAACAAAAGCATTTGTGTGCTTTTACTGAATTGGTTAGAACAGTCGCAAACAATCCAGCATAAGAAATACTGCAGCTAACACCTTCAGAAGAAGTATATCTAGTGAAATCAGCTTAGAAGACTTACTGATAAACCTTCCTCTCTAAATATTTCCTTCGCTGTTCGAAACAAACCATTATACTTTGGTTTCACTGGAGATTCATTTTTAGTCAGAGCCCATGAAGCTGTAGGCTCCAACTGAACCTGAAAAATTACAATAGTTTCAATTCATTGACCATTCTATTGCTCTTAATTTCTCAAAAGCAAAGATTCTTGACATGCCAAGACCTTTGTCGTGTTAAACTTATGCAAACAAACTCTCCCATAATCTAAGCTGCTCTTTTTTCTATAGTCACAAAGCATATGTGCATAATCTAAATCCACAAAAGCCAATGAACTATAAGACTCTTTAACTTACCTGAAATCTAATCTTGATAACGTCAAGAGGAGAGGTCACCATACGTGAAATGGCACCAGCAACAGCACCAGCGGACGCATCAATCACAGCACGTTTTATCTGTCCAGGCTCCTCTAACTCTGTACCACTCATGATCTCAAGCTCCTTGGTATAACCTAAAGATCATTGAATCAATCAACATCAATAATATGGCTATACACATATCAATTGTCAAAAACATATAAACAGTTACGCATTTGTATAATTCATTACATATCCTCTAAAGCTGAGTCTATCATACCTAAAACAGAGGAATTAGGAACTAGGGTTTGATCATATGTGGAATTCAACTTATAAAGGTTTAGAATCAGTCGATGTTACGATAAATCTTATAGGAAAACAATAAAAAACTCAACCTTTATTGTAATTCTCCGGCGAAACTATGTAAGATGGTTACAATGTAGAGAAATCGATTGTGAGAGGTGAGATTTTTGGGAAACCGGAAAGAAGTATTCGTCGTGATTATATCAAGTAAATGAAAGAAGAGGAGCATACAGGGATAGATACAAGAAACTAGCCACCATGAGAGAGCTTATCCGAAGCTTTTAGATTTTAGAGTAAAAAAAACAGAGGACTCTGTTCTGTTACCGCCATTGATTGATAGGGATCTCAGAGAACATGTTGCTCTGAAGAGGAAGAAGAAGAAAAACAATCCGTGAGCTACCAATTAATAATAAAATAAAAAAAAATAAAAAATCATTAATTTAACAAAGAAAAACAAAACAGCGTCTATCTATCTATTAAGAAAGCAATCACACTAAAATAAAATAAAAAGGAAAACTTTAAAATTTGTGGTTCTTACACAAAAAGTTGTAAAAGCATGGACCTTGCAAATTTGCTTTTTAAGAGTCATCAACTTCCAACAACAACAAGAGGAATGTATTCTTTCCTTAAGCATTATTTTTGACGATATGAATGAGTAAAGACGTAACCAAGATCTTACATCTGTTACGAACTCTTGTATATGTATAAACATAACTACATAAGGAGATATTGAAACACAAAAAAACAAGTAGGCTTATTATACATGTACAATGACAATCTCTAGAGTTCAGCTTTTTTTGTATAGCTCATTTTTATTAGAAAGGTAAGATAATTCACTAGGAACTGGGCTAGACATGGACTCCAACTTGGTAAATTAATTCAGCACCCGCTTTGCCATGGAACCCAATGTTCCTGTGGTCGTCTTCTATGTGGAGGACGCTTTTGGCACCTTCAAGTCCAAAAGGTGGAGAGGTTCGCTCGTCCACAAGGTGGAGATATTCACTCGTCCACAAGGTGGAGATATTCACCTTCATTTCCAAATATTTTGTTGTCGTAGTTGATCTCCACCGATGTTATATATTCGTTTGGATAT
Source organism: Camelina sativa (assembly GCF_000633955.1). Taxonomy (NCBI): domain Eukaryota; kingdom Viridiplantae; phylum Streptophyta; class Magnoliopsida; order Brassicales; family Brassicaceae; genus Camelina; species Camelina sativa. Next base: position 10,115,415 of record NC_025685.1, on the reverse strand, counting down.
TGTTGCACGAACTGCAAAACAATTTGACTCGTATGGAGAAAGAATCTGCAAAATGGCTATCTGAATCCCTCAAACCGGGCTTGAAACCAACTAAGTCGAAGCTCAACGAGAAGCTTTGAGTAGAGTTTCGAGTACAATAAAATAAGGACGAGTTTGTCTCTGATTTCTTCTTATGTTGTGTACTTTCTGATGCAATGTAAATAAGAGATGTTCTGAATAAAGAAAGAAATGGGTTACTATAAACCCAAACATATGTATGTACTATACTAATATGTACAGTGTAGCCTCTAAATCCGAAATCCAAAGGTTTTATTTATGTGTGGAAGACAACATATTCTTCTATTTACAGAGTGATGCAAGGACTCGACGAGGAGGAACAAACGGTCTTCGAGAGTGAAGAACCGCCCAGTTATCTATAAGCAGCACATCTCCTCTCTGCCAAGGGACAGCAACACATTCCTCTTCAAGGACTCTAAGACAGTCATGAACTATATCCGCAGGTAAAGGCTTTCCATCCCCAAAAGTCACCGCTTTCGTTGGATCATTCCGCTTATCCTCCCAGCCCGTATAAGCAGCTACCATGCTGTTGAACCAGACTTTACGGTTTCTCGACTCATCGTATTTGATACCCGGGATTGGACCCATTACCGTCTTGGCTCCATCCTCAGTCCATTCTAGTTTCATTCCCAAATTAGCTGCCCTGTTTAAAAAAACATACACTCTGAGAAATGTACAACTGATGATGAGCTAATCTTACTAACTCAGATGATGATGTAGTACCTTTGCTCAGCAAGGTTCTTGTCTTGAGTCAAGAATGTGGATTTCCAACCACGGCCAATGGGTGATGATGGATCATCATCTTCTCCTAAAACCCTAACATAGAGCAAACCATGTTCCTCCAATCTCTGAACAAACTCAGGATGTTTATCTTTCATCCTCTCATACACAACATGACTCAACACAATTGGAGTCTCTCCTCCACACTTTGGCTCTACCTCACAGTAAAAGAACAACTTTGATGGAAACTCAGGTACCTTATCAAACAACCATCAAATCCCATCAAGCTCAAACCTTTAAATGTAAATCAGATTACCCAAATCAAAAATTGATATACCTGAGCCATCTCATGGTGAAAAGGGATCTTTTGATCAGGAGGAGACTCATTAGCCGTAAAGACACGACCGACGACGCTAGAGCGAGGTGCAGCGCCTCCGACGTAAGGAAGCTCATCGAAACCGAAAGCTTCGACGACGTCGTTGAAATCCTCGGCGGAATTCACCGGAAAACCTCTGAACAGTACTGCTCCGGATTCGTGCAAGAGCGAATCGAGGTAAGGTTTCTGATTCTTGATACACTGAGTGAAGAGTGGGAGAGACAGAGCATGAATCGGAATCGATGAAGAAGACGGTGGTGATATCACCGCCGGGAATGGTTTGGATTCGTATTGCTTCTGCTCTGCGATTCGTGTTTCCAACAACAACAACGGATCCGCCATTTTTTGTTTTTTCTGCCTTTTCCTCAATTGTTTTCTAATTTTAAGCTTTGTTCAGTTAACTGCAAAGTTACGAAGTATAATATTACCACTAGTTAACAACAGCCACTATGTACACAATAAATCGATTTAAAAAAAATTATTATAAATAAAATTATTATTCTAAAACCAATATTTATTTGTGTTAAACATAATATATAATTAATTTTTTTATTTATTTATTCAAAAGCTGCGTTTTTCGTGAAAAAGATATGTTTTATCCGTGAAATCGTTAAATGTGTAAGAGAAAATATTGATAAAATGTTACTATTTACTGCAACATTTCTTTTGTGTGGTTTAAAAATCAAATTCATATCTTTTATGTTTTATTTTATAATTATAACAATTTTGCATGTTTCTACCATAACAACATATACTAAATTACTCGATAGTTTAATTAATTAATTTTATTATATGTTAGTAACAATCGGATTCTAAACTAAATTTTCTGAATATAATCTAATTTATTGATTTACTATTTGTGATTAGGCTATTTTAATCTTTTGAGATAGTCGGTTTGTTAATATTTTTTTATAAATAACGGATTATTACCAAAAAAACCATTATGAAAAAATTAATGAAATTTCAAAATTAACGTATTCGTGTAAGAATCCATTTCACCCGTGAATTATGTGAACGTGGTAAAGAAAATATTTATAAAGTATTACAATATATGGAAATATATATTTTTGTGTGCTTTAAAAATCAAATTTTTATATTTATGATTAATCGAGTAACCATAACAATTTTTCATAATCTAATAATCATTCATTTTAAATATATTATGAATTTTTTTGGGTACTAAATTTATTTATAATGATAAGGGTTATTGTCTCATTCCTTTTTAATAGCACATAGATTAATGTACAATTAAAACATATATTCCTATTCGGCTATCAATATTTCTATTTTTAATGAATAATCACACTAAATGTTGAAATTAATTAGTTTACATACTTAGATATATATAAATAATCACACATCATGATATCCCCTAATTTGTTGTTATTTTTATATTTATTTATGAATATATATAAATCTATATTTATTGGGATTAAGTTTCTTTTAATGAGTTGGAGATAATCGAGGGGTAATATATTTATTTTTATAATCAATTATAATAACTATTGAAAGCTTGTTATTTAAATTATTATGGTAATAATACTAACAAAAGTTATATATGATTTTGTTAATAAGTTATATGTTTAATAAGTTATATATTCTTTATTTTATTAACTTTATATGTTTTTATAGCCTTTTTAGAATATTTTACTTATATTGATTTTAAGAAATCAATATTTTATATTGATTTCTTAAAAATAATATAACTTTGACTAGTATATTTGTAAGTAAATTTTAGTGAAATTTTGACTTAAAATAGTATGTAATATTTACTTAGTTTTATTATGTGATATTTAAATTTGTGTGAAAATTGATGACAAATCTTATTATTATTCAGTTAATTTTTTAAAAAATATATATAATGGCATGTTAATGTAATTAAGTAGAAAATTTAAAGGTTTTTTCGCTAAATGTGTCTCGACCTCTCTGGCGGCGACACATCAGCTTTTTCAAGAGAGTGTTTCTCTATTAATATATAAGAGATATATCATATAATAAATAGTTATATATCATTCGTCGAAAAAAAAATTGTATAATTAAAAAAGTTATTTCTATTAATAGATGTTAAAAAATATTTTTCTTTTTTGGCAAAAACGCATATTTTTTAGGTTTTTTGCATTTTATTAACCATTATATGATTTTTTAGATTGATAAAACTTAAACTTTAAACATAATCATATTAAAAACATCATTTCACCATTATGCATGTTATAATGGAAACTTTACAATGTCTTTCTTATTTTTATTTTTTTTTTTTTGGTGCATAACACTTTCACTACAAGAAAACAGTTGATTTGCGACGGAAATCTGCGATGGCGAAAGTTCCTCGTAAATTTGCGATGGCGTTGCGAGTAGTTTACTAGGAAGGCGAGGGTACTTGCAATTCCCTCGCAAAATTTGCGAGGGAGTTGCTAGAGACGATGATGTCGGCAGCCACATTTTTCCCGAGTGTAACTGTTATGTCGGCATAACAGTAAAAGCCTCGCAAATCCCTTGCAAGTTTCCCTAGCAAATCCATAGCAACTATTTTTAGTAAGCCTATAAATAGAAAGTTCATAATCCATGGAAACCACAACACAAAACACTTCCAACAAAAACATTTTTACTACCAAAAAAAAATATTGTGAGAGAAAAAAAGACTACAAAAAAAGGCCTAAACACTTTTAAATTCAATAATAATGTTTGGAGGCAGGCATCATGAGATATACACAACGAGACGGTGGATGTACAATCGCAGAGATCCAGAGACTGGTGATGTGACGAGAGAGTTTTGTGATGGGTTGCACGCTTTCATGTACCAGGCGACAAACCAAGACTTTGCTCGTCAAAACGGTACAATATTTTGTCCATGTCCTAAGTGCTGCAACGATAAGTATTTGGAATTTAATCTAGTGAAGAAGCATCTTTATAATAGAGGATTTATGCCAAATTACTATGTATGGTTTCGTCATGGAGAGGGTTGTAGCAGTAATGTTGGAAGTAGTAGTATGAATTATGATGTTGATCAACCTAGTAATTATAAGCATCAAGAATCTGATCAATTTGGTTTTTATGGGTATAATGAAGAAAATAGATTTCATGATATGGTTAATGATGCATTTCATGAAACTACTGCTGCATTTCCTGAGAATATTACGGAAGAACCCAACGTAGATGCACAACGTTTTTATACTATGTTAGATGCTGCAAATCAACATATCTACAATGGATGTAGAGAAGGTCATACTAAGTTATCATTGGCATCTAGGATGATGACAATTAAAGCTGATAATAACTTAAGTGAGAATTGCATGGATTCTTGGGCTGAACTCATTAAAGAGTATTTGCCAGCTGATAATGTATCGGCTGAGAACTACTATGAAATACAGAAGTTGGTTGCGAGTCTTGGATTACCATCTGAAATGATTGATTTGTGCGTTGACTATTGCATGATTTTCTGGAAAGATGATGATAAGTTGCAGGAATGTCGGTTTTGTGGGAAGCCGAGATATCAGCCTACTGAAGGAAGGACGCGAGTGCCATATAAACGTATGTGGTACTTGCCTGTTGCTGATAGATTGAAACGCCTATACCAATCAAAACGGACTGCAGCGGCAATGAGATGGCATGCAGAACATTCTCCCTCTTCCTCCTTCGATCAACTTCTTTTTCTTCCGATAAGTTTCTTCCTCTTCCGATCTGTTTCTTCCCAAACCATCTTCTCCCTCTTGCAATCTGGTTCTTCCTCCTCCGATCAACTTCTTCCTCTTCCGATCAACTTCTTCCTGTTCCGATAAGCTTCTTCCTCTTCCGATTTGCTTTACTCTTCTTCCGATCTTCTTCAATCCTAATCTGAAAGGTATAAACCCTACTCTTGTTTTGTTTTCGTTTTTGATTTTGTTTAATCTCGTTTTGTTTTCATTTTGTATTTGATTTTGATTTCATTTTGTATAAACCCTAATTTAATTTCGTTTTTAAAAGCTTTTGATTTCATTATATATAAACCCTAATTTGGTTTTAATTTCGATTTTGATTTCGATTTTAATTTTGATTTTGATCTTCTAATTATACACTTTCGATCTGCATGTTACTAATTACTAATTGGAAATTTGATTTTCTTTTCTTATAGATGTTTGGAGGCAACGATTACACAAGATTTCTTTCGGATGCAGGTTTAGCCTCTCCCAGTACTTCTAATCGTCGTGGTCCCTCCGCTTCTAACAACTCAAACCCCGGTTCTCACAATAACCGTTGTGCAACCTCGCAACCCCTGCCTGTGACGCCTCCTTCTAATAATACGCCTTCACCATCTCCTTCGCATGGTGACACTGAGCCGAACCCTGACACTCCTGCATCTCAACATGCGCATTCCTCCTCTACAGTCATGTCCCAACGTCTCAACAATCTGACATTGGAGGAGTTACTCGATAGTCCTGGACGATCTAGTTTAACTAAACTAAATCCTCGTCGACCTCTAGGAATTTTGTGGTAAGTTTGTTTTATGTTTTTAATTTGTAATATAATTCAAAATTTGTATTTCCATGGATTCTAATATGTATTTCTTTTGAAGGTTTGACCAAGACTCCTGTGTTGCGGCTAGTGTTTGAAGCATATTTGAAAGAGATTTCAAAGAGCTCCATGCCAATTGGACACAAACGTCGAGTGCAGTGGTAGACCGTTGGTATGAAACGTTTGTGGTAAGTTCAGTCTATTTGTTTGCTATTTACAGTTTGTTTTCTATGCCTTTATTAAATATAGAGTTATCCCTTTTTTTTTGCAAGCAAATATATAATTGGGACCGTAGCATAAACGATAGAGTGAGGCAAGAGGTTGAGGACAAGTTGAAGGACAGGATGTGTGATCAAGTTTCACGGTGGAAGTCAAAGTGGAAGCTTAAAGGTGATGAGGCAAAGCCACGATAGATTAATCCTCAAGTATGGGCTGGTCTTGTTCGGTATTGGCTTGATCCTAAATCAGAGATCAAGAGCAACAACAGTCGGAATGCTCGCTATCATGATCCGGAGGGAACCGGAATATACAAGCATCGTTCAGGCCAAACGTCGTTTAAAGCTCATGCTCGAAAGCATGTAAGTTCTTTAAGTTTTTTTATTATTATTATAATTATGCCTTCTGACCTCTTTTATTTGGTAACTAATCAATGTTTTTTTTTTCTTTCAAGTCTGAGATCACTGGTGAGCTAACTCCGGATTTCCTACGAATCCTAAAAGACACTCATCGAAAACCGGATGGCTCATTTATTGATGGCAAGTCCGAGTCCTTGTTCAATGAAGTGTCGTCCAAGATTCAAGAGTTGGAATCTGAGATGTGTACCGGGGATAATGGAGAGAGTTCCGCTTCTGGTGGGGTGTCCACTCATATCAAAAACAAAATTTACACTGAGGTAAGTTACAAATTTGTAGTTCTGTTGGTTTTAAATACTAATGATTGTATTTCTAATGATTTTGTGATATCTTGCGATTGTTTTGTTTGAAATGTTGAACTGTTATCATTGTTTTGACTGTTCGTTGAACTGCTGCCATTGTTTTGGTTGGGATAATTTGTGAATCATGTGTATGTGATATCTTTGATGGGTTTGTATGTTATAACTTGTGATTCTTTTGTATGTCATTCCCCCACCAATTGTTTTGTGTTATCTTGTTTTCTGATATCTTCCATTGTTTTGAATGTGATAACTTGCGATTTTGTTTGTTGTTCTGTTGTTAGGTTGCTCCGAAGAAGAAAAACAGGATTTTTGGAGTTGGTTCTCTGCAGTTTGAAGCGTCCTCTTCCAGTAGCGGTCCACCACATCCGTCTCCAGCTAATGATCCGGTTATATTGGCTCAGAAACTTGCTGCAGCTGAGGAGTGTATCCAAACCCTGGCAACTCAAATCCAAGAAAGTGCTCAAAGAATGCATAGCTACGATGCATACTTCGACTACCTCGCAGAAAAAGTCCCTGAGTTTGCAGCCAAGTTCCGGAACCCGACTAACCCAGCAGCTTCCACCAACCCGGAGGGCACCAACCCAGATGGCAACACCGGTGAAATGGTAGCAGCTGGTAGCCAAACTGGGACCAGAAACGTGACATCTCTCTCTCCATCCTTTTGATCTATGTTTTTCTTTGTTCTTTTGATCTATGTTTTTTTTTTGTCCACAATACTCAAACTAAACCTTTTGTAATATTTATGTTTTATATTATTTAGAATTTTTTCTATCGAATCTCAATTTTTTTTTTTAGAATTTAATTCTCGATTAAATATTTTTAGAATTTAGAATTTTTTTAGAATTAACAAGAAAATATCAAATATTTATGTACTAGTATATTAAATATCAATTCTGATTTTTTTTTTTATTATGCACAACAATTTACGAGGGATGAACTATGGCAATATTGCAACGTATTTGCTAGAGACAAAAATCCTCGCAAATTGCATGACGATTGCGAGATAAGAAATTCCTAGCAGTCTGCGTGACATCCGCGAAGAAGGTAGTCCCTTGCAAATTGCGAGTGGTTTGCGAGAAAAACATTCCCTCACAATATGCGTGAGATTTGCGAGGAAAAATATTCCTTGCAAAATTTGAGAAGGAATTGCGATGTTGACCAATTTGCAAGACGCGATTTGCGAGGAACTGGTGTGTCTTGCAAATCCGTTGCTAATGTCTATTTGCGAGGGATTTGCGATATATTCACAAATCGACTATTTTCTTGTAGTGTTTATTTCATTTTTAAGGTAGAATTTTTTTTAACACGTAATTATAAACTTGTATTTGTTTAGGACAAGGAATATTCGATCATTAGTTAATTCTAAGCGGCTGGCTACGCTGTTTTTGTTGGTGAAAACACAACACTACAACAACATAAAGTATATACAATGAACTCTAACAGTAGTAATTAAGAGGTTTAAGCCTCTTAATTATTAAGTTTACGAGGACGTAGATCTTAATTCTAATTAACAGCAACGACAACAAGTTCCCGGTGGAGGAGATGGCCTTCACAGCAAAGGCAAGCAGGACATGCTACTCTATCACTTCCAGTAACGTGAGAATCTACAAAGCCAAAAGAAAAAATAAATAACATAAGAATAAATAAACTTATATGATTGTCTTGATTACTTTAATTAGTTAGTTAGTGATGAGGTTCTTGCCTGCTGGTTCGGTGGGACTCCCAGTAGCATGAACATCTTACAAATATGAATAGAAAAAAAAAGAAAAAAAAGAAGTTAATTGATAGGTAAATTCTTAACTTAATCGATTGATTTATTAAGGTTACTTACCTGCCATAGAAGAAATAAAACTTGTTGGAGATAAAACTATGACTATGATGGAGAGGATCAGAATCATTTTCTTCATAGAGCTATTAGTCATAATGAGTTCTGAGTATGGCTTGTGTTTTCTGAATGCTGATATCTAAGCTAAGTGTGTATTTATAGAATGTTAATGGATTACAGAGGAGATAAGAATTGACTAAAAAGAAGAATACATGCATTTTTCCAAGGTTCGTTCAAATTTTTGTTGTTTGAATCTAATATTATAAAACTATTGTATTTTGAGATAATGTAGTTAAAGCGTTTCTGCATGGAATTTTTTTTACAACTCTTAGATATATATCTAGACAGTTCAGTAATCTATTATTTAAAAGTATGTTTGAAGTCAAAGGTAACAAACTATTAAAATACTTTTGTTTGTAGTAATTAAAGGCTCGAAGTATGTTATCGTGTCATATGACTCATATACCTATTTTTCAATGGTTGATAACTTGATAATATCCGTAGAATTCTAAATCGAACCATTTTACTAGTCAAAGTTACATACCTACTTGAAATATACATTTGATTTTTAGAATTAAAAAGAAACAGTTGATCTTTATATATTTTTAGAATCAAAGTTCTATTCCATGTAATATATTGTATTAACATTTCACATATACTTATCACTAGATTTTAATCTGCGATACAAACACAAAAATATATTTTTTAACAAAAAATTTATTTGCAAATTGGATTGTAAATAGTTTCTAATTTCAAAATTTGTTTACAAAATGTACTTGCAAAATGTATATATAGATAAAATATCTTTCCATTAATTGATAGGCTATTTATTCTCACTAAAATTTCCATTTTACATTAAGTCATAAAATTTATACTTAAAATTTTAGTATGATACTAAACATCCCATTAATCTTCATTATATTTTCTTTTAAATTATAAAATTCTTATTAAGATGTACTATATATTTTTTTTAAGTTTTAAGAAATATTTGATTAATTACAACTAATAAATCCCTAATTAATTAATAATAATACTCAAGAATATAAAAAACGAAAAAAAAATGATTTTGTGTAGCCATGATATACTTTGTTGGACCGCCAAAGATCTTATATTCTCTTCCTCAAACTGCTTTAGCTAGTCACATTAGGCCATAGGTATCTTATCATTGTTTTTCTTTTTTACTGATTTTGTTAGGGTGAAGACTCAAGTAATGCTTACTTTATTAATTAATCCAGTTTATGCCCTATAGCTCAGCGAAAAAAAATAACATCGTAATTCATAATTGTCTTGTGACATTTAAAACCTTAAAGGAGATTGTCCTGCATAGCCAAAAGAGTTTTAATAGTTACAAAACATATATTTCCAGTCATATATATATATATATATNTAACATAAGAATAAATAAACTTATATGATTGTCTTGATTACTTTAATTAGTTAGTTAGTGATGAGGTTCTTGCCTGCTGGTTCGGTGGGACTCCCAGTAGCATGAACATCTTACAAATATGAATAGAAAAAAAAAGAAAAAAAAGAAGTTAATTGATAGGTAAATTCTTAACTTAATCGATTGATTTATTAAGGTTACTTACCTGCCATAGAAGAAATAAAACTTGTTGGAGATAAAACTATGACTATGATGGAGAGGATCAGAATCATTTTCTTCATAGAGCTATTAGTCATAATGAGTTCTGAGTATGGCTTGTGTTTTCTGAATGCTGATATCTAAGCTAAGTGTGTATTTATAGAATGTTAATGGATTACAGAGGAGATAAGAATTGACTAAAAAGAAGAATACATGCATTTTTCCAAGGTTCGTTCAAATTTTTGTTGTTTGAATCTAATATTATAAAACTATTGTATTTTGAGATAATGTAGTTAAAGCGTTTCTGCATGGAATTTTTTTTACAACTCTTAGATATATATCTAGACAGTTCAGTAATCTATTATTTAAAAGTATGTTTGAAGTCAAAGGTAACAAACTATTAAAATACTTTTGTTTGTAGTAATTAAAGGCTCGAAGTATGTTATCGTGTCATATGACTCATATACCTATTTTTCAATGGTTGATAACTTGATAATATCCGTAGAATTCTAAATCGAACCATTTTACTAGTCAAAGTTACATACCTACTTGAAATATACATTTGATTTTTAGAATTAAAAAGAAACAGTTGATCTTTATATATTTTTAGAATCAAAGTTCTATTCCATGTAATATATTGTATTAACATTTCACATATACTTATCACTAGATTTTAATCTGCGATACAAACACAAAAATATATTTTTTAACAAAAAATTTATTTGCAAATTGGATTGTAAATAGTTTCTAATTTCAAAATTTGTTTACAAAATGTACTTGCAAAATGTATATATAGATAAAATATCTTTCCATTAATTGATAGGCTATTTATTCTCACTAAAATTTCCATTTTACATTAAGTCATAAAATTTATACTTAAAATTTTAGTATGATACTAAACATCCCATTAATCTTCATTATATTTTCTTTTAAATTATAAAATTCTTATTAAGATGTACTATATATTTTTTTTAAGTTTTAAGAAATATTTGATTAATTACAACTAATAAATCCCTAATTAATTAATAATAATACTCAAGAATATAAAAAACGAAAAAAAAATGATTTTGTGTAGCCATGATATACTTTGTTGGACCGCCAAAGATCTTATATTCTCTTCCTCAAACTGCTTTAGCTAGTCACATTAGGCCATAGGTATCTTATCATTGTTTTTCTTTTTTACTGATTTTGTTAGGGTGAAGACTCAAGTAATGCTTACTTTATTAATTAATCCAGTTTATGCCCTATAGCTCAGCGAAAAAAAATAACATCGTAATTCATAATTGTCTTGTGACATTTAAAACCTTAAAGGAGATTGTCCTGCATAGCCAAAAGAGTTTTAATAGTTACAAAACATATATTTCCAGTCATATATATATATATATATACCTGTATATGTTTAACAGTGTTACAAATATATATAGATATATATATATATATACCTGTATATGTTTAACAGTGTTACAGATATATATAGTATATATGTAAAATTTTGTTACTATTCAAACCACATGACACATCACTACCATTCAGAACAATAATAGTATGCCATGATTTTTTCTGTCATAAGGGAATTATAAACCGATACTTGTTGGCTCCAAATATCATATGACACAATCCTCCTTAGGACCCTTCTCGTCTGGCAGGAAAAAAATATTGAAGCAAGTGTTAGTAGAGAAGTCAGTAGAATATATAGAAAGAGTTTGAATAGTAGATCAATAGAGTTAATAATTCTCGCCAACGTGACAGAGCGAACAGTTTGATTATTGTAATTATTAACGCAAATCCAGGTTTCAGTATTGTCGATGTAATGACCGTTCTTATTCTTCTATGGTTTATAAAATTAATAACTAAATGATATTTGATGGCGTCAATAAATTATAATTTATTTTGGTTAACTTCTTGTATTATCTATTTACAAATTAATAAATTCAGATGTTGCAAAATATATCTATGTATTTATTTAAAATTACAAAAGATATTAATTCTGCAATTTTGTAATTGTTTTTAAACTATACCGTTATTACAAAATTATATATATTTAAAAATATTTCATAATTAAATTTGGTTTTTCCTTAATTAGTTATTAGTGGTTTTTTTGTAAGATCCATATTAAGTATCCATGGATCTTGGATATTCTAATTAGATGATCCAATTGACTTTTTCATCCAATTACTCTTATTAATTTCAAAATTCTTTTTCTATGATGTAATAAAGCCATAATTATGTGTATTGAAATAGATCTTTAAGAAACTCAAGAAAACAAAGTATGACTCACTTTATTAGCTTAAGAAAATAACTCAAAATTTAAGCTCTCAAATTCTCAAAACCTTACAACCTTATGCCATGACTTGGCTTCCTTATTTATATGTTAACACTAACATAATCCTAATAGGAAACACCTATGTTTAGATAACTCCTAACTCGGTTAGGATTAGGCCAACCATCACCGATTAGGCCAACCCTCACCTTAGTTTATCTTCAAGCTTCCAACCACAATGTGCACGAGTAGTTCATATTGACTCGAATTGCTTATTATGATTGATTGTCTATTCGTATTTTTGGGTTTTCTTTACTATTAAAAACTAATTGAGAAATAACATTGCAATCGTAAACATTTTGGTAATTGAGAAACAACATTGCAATCGTAACTTGTATTGAAGCATACGTGATCTCATCTTCTTTTATCCCAAAACCTATATATTTGATTTATTATTAGATCAGTATACACTATTCATACAGATTGATAACATTATGTACGTGGTAAAATTCAGTTTTCTTCTACAGTTTTACCACAACTTAATTTTGAATTTACTCATTGTTACCCTATCCTATCTACCATTTATCGATTCCAAGCATATCTATCTATTATATATTATTCCTTTCTCTCTTTAAATATTTTATTTTTATTGTTAAACCTGACAATCTTCAATCAATCTCGGAAAAAAATAACCTAATCTGAAACGGAAATGTTGAACCTGATGGGAAGGAGAGATTTCTCCGGGATTGTTTTTTTTTGGTTTTGCAAATTTAAGTTGTCTTTGCAAGATATCGAGAAAATGCCACTTAGTATAGTATATTTGCAACATACCAATATACCATGCTTGGCTTAGTGGTAGAACTTGAAAGATGAGTGGGTGATGATTTCTAGCTATATGTCCAACTTGGAACAATGGCAAATTATATGGGTAACTTGTAACATTGGCAAAAAACAAAAACTCATAACAGAGACAAGTAGAAGATCTTTTTACATCTTTGAATAAGAAAAGCTTGAAATATCGTTTAAAGGATCTTTTTAGATTCTGAGCTGGAACTGTTGTGGGTTGGGGAATCCCATAACAGGCCAGCGGCTCCATGAGATCTATTCGAAGATCTCTCATGAAATCATTTTCATCATGGAAACAAAGAATACTGATGAAAACGTTAAAAAATCCCTAAATTGGTTACAGTATCCTGGTATTCACCTAGTTCCACCACATAGTCCTGGAGGTGGTGGTCTTGCATTATTCTGGAAACCGGAGATTGAGCTATCAATACTGTATAGTTGCCCTAACTTCATTGACACTCAAGTCAAAGCAGAAGGGAAGTTTTTCTTCGCAACCTTTTTGTATGGGGAACCTGAAAGAGCCAAAAGAAAAATCATTTGGGAACAACTAACAGAACTTGGTAAGAATAGAGAGTCACCTTGGTTCCTTACTGGCGACTTCAATGATATCATCGATGCTTCCGAAAAACAAGGTGGCCCACCAAGATATGAAGGCTCCTTTGTGTATATCAAAACCTTCATGGCTGAATGCGACCTTTTCGACCTAAGATACTCTGGTAATTTTCTATCCTGGAGAGGCAAAAGATATGATCACCTGATCCATTGCAGGCTGGAAGGGCAATGTCTAATACCTTGTGGGCTGAGAGCTATCCATCCAGCAGATGTGAATATATGAAGTATGAAGGATCACACCATAGACCCCTGCTAACCCACTTGGACCTAACAAAGAAAAAGAAAAAAGGAATTTTCAGGTTTGACAAGCGACTAAAAGAAAATGAAGAAGTAAAAAACCTTGTAACAGACGCGTGGAACTGTGATCCCGAAGAAATAGTGGAGGAAAATATTAAACGATGCCGAACAGAGATTATAACCTGGACAAGGAAGAAGTACCAAAACAGTAAGATGCTTATTGAGGAATGCAAAGAAAAGCTAGATGAGGCAATGTCAAGTCAGGATCCGGATCATAACTTGATCTTATCTCTTAACAACCACCTATTATTAGCCTATAAAGCTGAGGAGGAGTTCTGGAAACAGAGAAGTCGACAGCTATGGCTAGGACTAGGAGACAAAAACACGAGCTATTTCCACTCTATTACTAGGGGATGAGCAACAGTAAAAAAATTCTCAGTAGTGGAAAACAGTAGTGGGGAACCAATTTTTGAAGAAAAGGACATCCTCAAGGTCATATCTGAATATTTTACAGACCTGTTCACCTCTCAAGATGGAGAAAGAAAGAAAATCATAGAGGAGGCCATTTCCCCCTGCATCACTGAAGAGACGAATCAGAAACTTATAATGCAGCCATCACCTGCGGAGATTAAGAGGGCATGCTTTTCTATCCACGCTGATAAAGCACCAGGCCCCGATGGTTTTTTGGCAAGTTTCTTCTAGTCAAACTGGGAAACAGTTGGTCCTCATATTATCATTGAGGTACAGTCTTTCTTCTCCTCTGCTCACCTGCAACAAAGCATCAATAAAACCCACATCAGACTAATTCCAAAGGTTCAGAGCACACAGAAGATGACTGATTACAGGCCCATTGCCCTGTGCACCGTATACTACAAAATAATCTCAAAACTCTTTTCTAGAAGACTAAAATCGGTGCTGCAAGAGATTAAATCGGAAACACAATCCGCTTTTGTCCCAAAAAGATCTATCACTGATAACGTCCTCATCACCCATGAAGCCCTTCATTATCTCAAAACATCAGGAGCTACAAAAAGGTGTTACATGGCCGTTAAAACTGATATGAGTAAGGCATATGATCGCCTTGAATGGGAGTTTATTCAAATGGTTTTGGAAAGGATGGGTTTTAACCAAATATGGATCCAATGGATCATGCAGTGCATCTCTACTGTATCCTATTCCTTTCTCCTAAACGGATCATCCCAGGGCTCTGTAGTACCACAAAGAGGAATCAGACAAGGAGACCCCCTATCCCCTTATCTATTCATCCTATGCAGTGAGGTTTTGTCAGGACTATGCACTAAAGCTCAAGAGAGGGGAGACTTACTTGGTATCAGAGTTGCACACGAGAGTCCTCGACTCAATCACCTCTTATTCGCAGATGACACAATGTTCTTCTGCAGATCAGATACACAAAGCTGCCACACACTACTGAAAATCCTCAAAAAGTATGAAACAACATCAGGACAAATGATAAACAAAGCCAAATCAGCTATCACTTTCTCTTCAAAAACAGAGGATCATATAAAGACTATGGCACAAGACATTCTCGGGATCCAACATGTTGGAGGCCTTGGGAAATACTTAGGCTTACCAAAGATGTTTGGGAGAAAGAAGAGAGACTTGTTCAATCAAATCATAGACCGGATAAACCAGAAAGCTCGCAGTTCTTCCTCATGGTTCCTATCTACGGCTGGGAAAGCTATCATGCTTAAATTTGTGCTGTCTGCTATGCCAACTTACACGATGTCTTGTTTTAAGCTCCCAGGATCACTGTGCAAACGAATACAGTCTGCGTTAACTCGTTTCTGGTGGGACTCATCTGAGGAGAAAAAAAAAATGTCGTGGATAGCTGGGACAAAAATGGCAAAAACAAAAAAAGAGGGAGGGTTAGGTTTCAAGGATATTACCAGCTTTAATAACGCCCTTCTTGCAAAGGTGAGTTGGCGAATACTTAACAACCCCTCCTGCCTATTGTCACGGATCCTCTTGGGAAAATATTGTTCCACCATACCGTTTTTGGAATGCAAAGTAGCCTCTACTGCTTCCCATGGGTGGAGAGGAGTGTGTATCGGAAGAGACTTACTGAAAGCACAACTGGGAGTGGCAATTGGAACTGGAGAGAATACGCAAATCTGGTCGAACCCATGGATATCCCTCTCAACCCCTACCGCTCTAGTAGGACCACCAACAAAAGAATCCCAAAACCTATTAGTGAAAGATCTATTTTGCCCTACAACCAAAGAATGGAATAAGGATAAGATTCAGGATATCTTACCTCTGTATGAACAAGAGATCCTAGCTCTGCGTCCAAGCAAACTCGGGGCAAAGGACAAGGTGGTCTGGTTACCTGCCAAGGATGGAGAGTACAACACCAAAACAGGATACCATGAAGCAATAAGATATGCGGATCCAATCAATGTACAATCACAGGGTCTAAGTACCTTTAACTGGAATACAGGGATCTGGAACCTCCGATGTGCCCCAAAGATAAAATTCTTCTTATGGAAAGCCATGCGCAATGCGATTCCGGTAGGAAGTATTTTAAAAGAGCGAGGTATTAATCTGACAGCGAAATGTCCCCACTGTGGAAATGAAGAATCGGGATTACACCTACTCTTCCTATGCCCCTTTGCAGTGAAGGTGTGGGATATGGCCCCCTTCAAGGTCTCTATCGCCTCTACTCTGATACCTTCTATTCAAGCGGGGATTGAACGGCTGCTACAATCGATCTGCCTCCCTCCAGTGGGATTCGATCAAGGGCCCCTCTTCCCCTGGATTCTTTGGATCCTATGGACAAATCGCAACAAAAAGATCTTCGAGAACAAACAGATGTCGAGTACCGATGTAATGACACAAGCTATACTCCAGGCCAAAGAGTGGAATGCGAATCAGATCTCAGAGAAAACATCTACCCCACTAACTCGATCTGATATGCTACAAGAGCGGGATGCCGATTCAATATGTTGTTTCTCAGATGCAACCTGGAGGGAGGATACTAAACAAGCCAGATTAGGTTGGATCTTCGAAGAACACTTCCCCCTCCCCGAGCAGCAAGGCAGATCCACGGCTGAGAATATCAGTTCCCCTCTGATTGCAGAGGCACTGGCGATGAGAGCGGCTATCCACCAAGCCTTAGAACTTGGTTTCCAAAAATATATTCTTGCTTCAGATTCACAGCAATTGATCAGAGCAATTAAAGGGGAGCTTCCACCAAAGGAACTCCATGGGATTCTATACGACATCCTTCATCTACTCTATCTTTCTCTTCGTGCAATTTCATTTTCGTGAAAAGAGAGAACAATTCGAAAGCTGATTTGGTAGCTAAAGAGGCTTTAATATTTTTCAACCATGTAATATGATTTCATTGAATGAAAATGTTTGACAAAAAAAAAAGGATTATTTAAAGGAAATGACCAAGATAAATATTCCAAGAAAAAAAAGGAGATTGTGCATTACATGTAGAACTTATTCAGTCACCTCTTTTTTTTTGTTTCCGGCCCGCTTGACTCAAACCACCAAGATGCAGGCATTGGAGATGCTCAAAGATAGATTAAGAAAAAAACACACACACAAAAATACGAGACTATATATATTTGAAGTATATTTTCCAATTTCTTCAAAATGATTCATATCGATATAGCCATAGTGGCCTAAATTATAACTAAGAAAACCATCTCGCAGACCGCAGTTTATTTTAGATTCCATCACCATGACACCAATGACTGAAGAAAGGAGATTGTGCATTTTGTTTTATGGTGTATAGGAGTTACGTATTACTGTACATAGTGGACTTTTTGCATGTATGTTCTCGTCAGCTTTAGCAGATATTATCATTTAGTGAGTATGTAGTTACTGACGATTTTCTATAAACAAAATTCATTACTTTTTTTTAATAATATTTTGTCAAACATTCTTTCGAATTAAGTTGATTTTGCTATGTCAAATATTTTCTGAGCCCATTATAAACTGACTAGGAGAGAGAGCAACGTGGTCAGAAAATATTGTAATGTCATACGAACTAGGAAGCTATTTAAATTTTGGAATGTGTTATACAATGAAAAAAAGGCTATTTCGTGAATACTATTACCCTTCATTTATTCTCTTCAAAATTCTCGTCATCCAATTTGTATTCTCTTCTAAATTCTCGTCATCCAATTTGTTTAGCAATTTCTCCAAGGAGGACATCAAAACTAATAAACTTAATAACATACAGCAGAACCCTTCTTATTCAGACACACAAAGAGTAAGAGTACACCTTTTGTTTTACTTATTTATACATATAAACTAAAAGATCACACATATATAACTCACAGACTCATGACTTCATGAGGCAGAAGTCACCAACTTTTTAGGGACCGCCTGGACAACGACATGGGCAGCAAAAACCGGGTGGAGCAGGTGCACAACATGCACACTGTGGACACATGAGAATTGGTGGTGACGGCGCCATCAACTTACGCCCTCCACCTTTACATTGAAAAAAAAACATCATTATTTCCCTCCTAAGAAAAACGGAAAAAGTGAGTGATATTGTAAATTAGAGAATACGCAGATATAAGTAGGTTACCTCCTAGAGGCAAACTAGTTGCTTGACGTGGAAGTATTGGAGACAAGACC
Source organism: Camelina sativa (assembly GCF_000633955.1). NCBI lineage: Eukaryota > Viridiplantae > Streptophyta > Magnoliopsida > Brassicales > Brassicaceae > Camelina > Camelina sativa. Next base: position 10,096,861 of record NC_025685.1, on the reverse strand, counting down.
AGCGAGAGAACAAGAACGAATAGGAGAATGGTGGATCTTGATGACCCAGCTTTCATCGTGTGTGAATGTTATTGAATTAAACCAATTTGCAGTTGATACTTGAAACCATGGTGGGATGATGATTATATAGCCGGGTTAGAGAGAGGAAGTAAACTAAACAAGTTGGGCAAGAAGAAGACTTGGAAATAAATTAATTAAGAGATCAAATTCAGTTACCATTGACCAACACAAGCCATTAGTTTTGATGATGCAACTATCTTTTGATTTCACACGGTAAATGATGTAACTATCTTCTGATGTAGCAATCTACAATTCTACATGATATAGATATTGAAGTAAATACACGCTGCAGTTATTGCCATTAGTTGACCTTGGGGTAGTTGCGGTGAGATGATTCTCGTTAGGCGAAAATTTATGAGAAGTAATTAGGTCAAGAATTGTGTAACGAGTTCAAATTAAAAGGTGAGTAAAAGATTCAAAAGGGGAAGATTCTTTGCTGATACCTATTTACAAGCATAGATGATGGAAAACAATCTTCATAACTACAAGCTTAGAACTTCATTCTTTTAGCAGGACCTTGATCAATAATAGGATCGATTTGAGGCGGTTGAGACTCTCCTCCTTGTGTTCCAAGCTCATCTTTTTCTCCTAATGCTTCTTGGCTTACATAACCTTCAGGAAACGGTGGAGGTGGAGGTGCTGGGGCTAACTACACACCGCAACACAAAAAAAAAACAAGTCTCAATCAGAAGGAAAGAATAGGAAGTTAAGTCAGCAACATTCATCATGCTAGCAAGAGATGTTAGTAATCCAGAAAATGCATTTTCTCAGAGTTACCTTGCGGTATAACGAGGTAAGAATGGTATCAACTCGCTTCATTTCTTTTAGATCAACAGTCTCACTAGCAGGCTTCGACTCAGAAGGTTCCTTTTGGTTTTCAGTATCAACTGAAAATACATAGATAAAATCACATTACTGATGATGCAATCTCAAGCGCAACACAGAGCAGCCAATAAACAAGTACTTTGTGAACACCATCCACTTGTTCAGCATTGCCCGTGGGCTTGATAATGAATAGAAGAAGTAGCTTCCTCAGTTAATTGAAAAACTTCTGGCTAAATTCAACTAAGCACACATGCATCGGCAATCAGTTCATACAAAGAACATATATATCTCGTCCCAGTTTCTTGGATTATATGCCAAAGCTGGCAAAACTCTTGTAACACATCAATTGAGAACAGAACGATCAATATTTTGAAAGAAAATGAAACTTACCTTGTCTAATGGTCTCCAATTTCGATGCAGCATCAGAGAAAGCCTTGGATATATGATAAACAGTCCGACTCTGGTTCCACACACAAAAAATGAGAAAGAGCAGTGAAACAAAAAATACCAGAAACTAAAGACCCCAAAAGAGAAAAGATTAGGAAACAACTTACAACTCGAGCTGCAAAGACACTACAAAGCTGTGGAGCTTGGTATATAGAACCATCCAAGATATAATATGTTAGCATTGGTGTGACTTTCTCAGGACCATCCCTCTTTTGCTTACGGATAACGAACATGTTTGGTTCAGTAGCATCAGTTAACATATACTCTAGTCCTGTCATCTTCCTACATGATCAATCAATGACTTCAATCAAACACTGTCACTGAATGTAAAACCTAAATCTATCTCAGGAATCAAAGAGAGCAAACCCTAAATCTGACCTAAAATTGAAACCTTTATTTATGTAATTGAAAAGCAAAATCGAAAACTGGAAAAGGTGAAACGAGTTAGGAGGAGGAGGACTTACGAGAGGTGAGAGATATCGAGAGGGTGAATGGATCTTCTCCGGAGATTCTCGTTGTTGCAGGTTGTATCGTAGAAGGGAGACAAAGCGAAGTAATCGAAGATGTAGTTACGATCAAGTGGGTACGTATTGAGCCAGAGCTGATCCCTGAAGGAGATACCAGTCATATCAGTGCCCGGAGGCTGTAACGGAGGAGGAATCTGATCCCCCGCATTGCCGTTGAAGACATCGGCCGTAGCCGCCGAGAGCAGAGATGAGTCCATTGAAGTGAGTCTGTCTCGCTTCGCCGCGAAGGAGAGAGAGAGAGAGAATAGTATAGTTGGGCCCAATTTTGGCCCAAAATTAAAAGAGAATTAGACAAATGTGTAACAAAAACAAATCATGTATTAAATCTATTTTCTGGCATTTATATTATATGTTTCGATTGACAAATAATAAATCTAAGTTGAGGATTTTTTTTTTTCTATAGTTAATTCCTCCCTTTCACAAAAAAAAAATAATTTTATGACACAATTCATAAAAATTAAGCAAAAACTTAAATTATAAATATTAAGTTTGTGTTTGTGAAGCTGGACCTGATCAATGGGAAGATTCTCAACCAAAACAAATAAATAAATGACGATGGATGATGAATGGTGCTTTTTTTCAACTGTTGAACTTTTTCCGAAGATAACCTAATTAATTAATTAGAAGGGGTAACATAAACAAAGACAGGTCAAATGATCATCGAATGATATTAAACACAAAGGTCAACGACTAATTGAACTATAAGTATCTCTATATCCAAGTTGTGTTGCATGCACGTCTCCTTCCTGGACCAGCGAAGCCAGTTGCTACATTTAGTTTGTTATAAGTTTAGGCACTTTGGGACCATTTTGATCTGCCCAATCTTTGGTTGTTTTTGACAAAAGGTGTGAATCCATTCTTCCAAGTTCCACGTCGTAGCATACTTGTATCATTTGCTGCACAAACCAAGATAATATTCGATTTGGATTCTATATTTATAAACTGAAAAATTTCAAAAAACCAAACCAAGTTCTACTTTTACTTCTATTCGATATAAATAGTTGAAGATATAATATATTAGTGCATACGTATGAATACAACGTTAGAAAACGGAACATTAATTAATTTCAACTAAACGGCACCAGAAGATTATTCGATCGCTAATTTAAATCTTTATAGAATGTTCATCAAAATCATACATATTAGTTTAAATTTATTTTGGTTGTAGACAGCTGACTCTGTTTATTTTTTCTAATTTTTTACACTAGTTGACCTACTAAAATAACGTCGTGTTTGATCATTTTCATTATTGCCTAGATATCTCTAAGCTTTTTGTGTTTTTCCATTTTTGTAGATGTCTATCTCCTTTGTACCGTAGAATAATGGAGAATCATCCTCAAGCACTTCGGTTATGTGCGTTGATCTTCATCACTTTTTATGCCCTTTTACATCTCGTTGAAGCACAGGACCAAGAAGGTATATATACACATGCACATATTTATGTTGTTTTAATACATTTTCATTGAAAATATGTTTTTACTTAGTGTTCCGATCCGATACATTTCCCTCATATGTGTTACTAGGATTCATCAGTTTGGATTGTGGATCACTGCCAAACGATCCTCCTTACAATGATCCTTCAACCGGATTAACATACTCCACGGACAATGGTTTCGTGCATAGTGGCAAAACTGGAAGAATCCAGAAAGAATTTGAGTCGATCTTCAGTAAACCGACTTTGAAGCTTAGATACTTCCCGGATGGAGACCGAAACTGCTACACCTTGAATGTCACGCAAGACACAAACTATCTGATCAAAGCCGTATTTGTGTATGGTAACTACGATGGTCTTGACAATTACCCGAGTTTCGACCTTTACCTTGGTCCAAATCTATGGGCAACGGTTGATATGGTCGGACGGACCAACGGTACTATCCAAGAGATCATTCACAAGACCACATCTAAGTCTCTCCAGGTCTGTCTTGTTAAGACAGGAACAAGCTCACCTATGATTAATACGTTAGAGCTACGACCACTTAAAAACAATACTTACAATACTCAAAGCGGCTCTCTGAAGTATTTCTTCAGATATTATTTCAGCGCCTCAGGCCAAAACATACGGTACTAATCATGCTTTTTTGATTTAACCAAGTTATAATGTTTTGTTTCTAATTTGGTTTGAATATATGGGGTTGATCGATTTAGGATAAAAAATTCAATTTAATATAAAGATTTTTAATTTAAAATTTAAAATTAATACATTTAGGTGTATATATTGAAATTTAAAGATTATTTTTTATTTATCTTATTAGGTTTGGTTGCACAAAATTAATTTTTGTTCATTTAATGTAACATATTTTCACCATCTTGGTTGTTGTGATTTTTATTGTTTTTAGATCACATATTTTTATAACTTGGTTTTTAATACATGATTGATTATTTATGTTAGGTACCCCGATGATGTCGATGATCGTAAATGGTATCCGTTTTTCGATGCAGTAGAGTGGACAGAATTAACTACCAATCTCAAAATAAACAGTTCTAATAGTTATGCACCACCACAAATTGTAATGGCGTCGGCCTCAACGCCTATAAGTACTTCTGCAACGTGGAACTTCTCATGGTTATTGCCATCTTCTACAACACAATTCTATATGTACATGCATTTCGCCGAGATTCAAACTCTAAGGTCCATCGACACCCGAGAATTCAAAGTGACATTGAATGGGAATCTTGCTTTTGAACGATATAGTCCTAAAACGTTAGCCATGGAAACTATATTCTATTCGACAGCACAACAATGTGAAGGAGGGAAATGCCTCTTGGAGTTAATTAAAACGCCAAAATCTACTCTTCCTCCTCTCATGAACGCTCTCGAGGTCTTCACCGTGATCGATTTCCCACAATTAGAAACAAATCCAGATGATGGTATATGCTTTTTAATTTTCCTCAATATAAATATTTAATTATTATCTTAATGGGTTGTTTATCGATGTGACGTTGTTATAGTTGCTGCTATGAAGAGTATCCAAAGTATTTATGGATTGAGTAAAATTAGCTGGCAAGGAGATCCTTGTGTTCCAAAGCAGTTTTTGTGGGATGGTTTAAATTGCAATAATCTAGATATTTCCACGCCGCCTATTGTCACTTCCTTGTAAGATCAGTCTTTAAATTATGGTATTAGTTATGTCAAATGGTTTTATTCATCTCTACATAAAATGTGTTCATAAATATGTCTTTAGAAACTTGTCCTCAAGTAATTTAACTGGGATCATCGTGCAAGACATTCAGAATCTAATACACCTACAAGAACTGTAAGTATTCTCAGTTTCAAAATTAAGCATGGTAAAGAGAACAATTTGCTCACTATAATAGTTATAAACATGTTCTTATGAATAACATGTTTTGTACTTCCAAATGCTTTTTATAGAGACTTGTCAAATAACAATTTGACGGGAGAAGTACCCGAATTTCTTGCTGAAATAAAATCACTCTTGGTCATGTGAGTTGTTTCAAAGCTAATACATTTTTATTTGTCTATTAGCCTCTTCCACTGCCTATTTATCTAAATTTGTTGATCTCTTAACAGAAATTTAAGTGGGAACAATCTTAACGGCTCTGTTCCTCAAACCCTTCTACAGAAGAAAGGACTACAGTTGAAGTAATTTTTTTTTCTTTCGTATCATATTTTATTTATGAGTTTTTTTTTTAATAAATGATATGTTCAATTGTCCTTAAAGCATTGGTAACCTATAGTGTTGAAGGAAACTCGGATCTCATATGTCCGGATGGATTATGTGTAAACAAAGCTGGAAATGGCGGTGCCAAGAAAAAGAATTTGGTAGTACCGATTGTTGCATCTGCTGCGTCCGTGGTTGTTCTTGGATTTGCATTGGCTCTCTTCTTTGTATTCAAAAAGAAAAAGACATCAAACAACCAAGGTATAGTATACCTATAAATGGCCTTAAACGTTGCAATCAATGTGTACACTATATATACATGTATACACAGTCTCAATATACTGATGCATTGTAACACTAATTAGGTCCAGAATCATATACGCAAGTATCAGAAGCTAAAACAACCGGATCCTCAGAACCAGCAATAGTGACGAAGAACAAAAGGTTTACATACTCAGAGGTTGTGACAATGACGAAAAACTTTGCAAGAGTTCTTGGTAAAGGAGGATTTGGAATGGTTTATCATGGAACTGTAAATGGCACTGAACAAGTAGCCGTTAAAATGCTCTCACACTCATCTTCTCAAGGATATAAAGAATTCAAAGCAGAGGTAATTAAGTTTTAGCAAAGTTTTTAAGAAAGGTTCGTAGAAAATCTATTTTTCTTTAAGAGTAACATGTCAAATTTTGATGTATAATTGTTCTTCCACTTCTCTAGGTTGAACTTCTTCTCAGAGTTCACCACAAAAATTTGGTTGGCCTCGTTGGATATTGTGATGAAGGAGAAAATTTGGCTCTTATCTACGAGTACATGGCTAATGGAGACTTGAAAGAACATATGTCAGGTAAGTTATTTATGGTTGTACAAAAATATATTTGTTTGTGGTAATTTAACATATTCAATATATTATTGGTTCAAATGTAGGAAAACGAGGTGGATCTATTCTGAATTGGGAAACTAGACTGAAAATAGTGGTCGAGTCTGCGCAAGGTTTGATATAAGTTTTTAAATAACTTTTCCTTGTTTCTTCTATTCATTTGCTTAATCCTTGATGAAAAAAAAAAAAAAAAATCATAGGTTTGGAATACTTGCATAACGGATGCAAACCACCAATGGTACATAGGGATGTCAAAACCACAAATATATTGTTAAATGAACATTTTCAGGCCAAGCTAGCTGATTTTGGGCTTTCGAGATCTTTTCCGATTGAAGGAGAAACACATGTATCAACGGTTGTTGCTGGAACTCCTGGATACCTTGATCCAGAGTAAGAGTCCTAATCCCTTGATAACTAATTTTATTTTAAACTAATCTTGAGATAATTAGTCAGTTTTCATCTTCCACGATTAATATCATTTATTTCTTTTGCATATTTTCTTCTTTTTAATAGGATTTTTTTTTTTTTTTTTTG
>NC_025685.1:10071711-10089155 GCF_000633955.1 Camelina sativa | reverse complement strand
GAGTCAAAACATGAACTCGCAGAGTTCTGTTGAAGTGAGCATGAACTTTGATATTGGATCTACCCCTGATGCTCGCTAATTAAACTGCATGCAAGATTCATTTTATCTTTGTTTTCGTGAGTGCATTTTCGTTACTTTAAAAGTGTTTTGAAATTTTGTAATAATTTAATGTTATTGATTAATGTGATTTATTGGAATCAAGATAAGTAAAAAAGACTCGATCTAATAAAACCCATAAGATAAAGTTAATAAGAAAATAATGATCTAAATGAAAACTAATACAACATATCATTATATATCTTCGCTGTTAAGTGTTAACAAATCATAATCGAATATCCATTGTTGCAGTCTTAAGAATATTTTCAGAGTTTTTTTTTTGTTTTTTTGTCAAAAGAGATTTTCAGAGTTTTATTAGATTCGGGCTCAAATAATATGTTTGTAGCATTTTACCTAATACTTCCAAAAAAATATTTTCCTAAGAAAATTAATATTAAAAGTAAAATAGTTGATAGTAATTAAGTGTGTATTTTATATTAGACGTGTGTGTAAGAACGACAGTCTCAAAATTTTTGCTCTCTTCTTTTAACCAACTTAACGATGAGCTTTGTAACTACGACCATCTTCTGTCTCAATTCACGTCATTTTCATATTATATGATAGTGACTTTATCTATACGTTATATCTCTGAAAATTTGTTGTGTGTATATTTCTTTTTTACCGGATTAGTTCAAACGAGCCAATTGAAAGGAAAAATATTGACAAAGGTAACATGATGCGACTCCACTCTAGCTCGACGTGCCAGCTTATCCGCGACACCATTCTGTAAACGGGGGATCAGATCAACAACGAAAGATATGAATTCTTTCTTATCATCTTCAATCAAGTCCAAATATGTTTGGAAGGCAGGCCACTCGGAAGGCGAAGACACCATCTTCACCAAATCAGAACAATCCGTGAGAAAAACTACTCTCTCTTCATCCGCACCAATCATGCACCGCATTGCCCAGATGAGTGCTTCCACTTCTGTATGGAGGGGTGACAAGCTTCGACGAGAATTAGATGCACCCATAATGGGAGACTCCCCCTCAGGGGGAAGGCAATGCCATCCTCTACAGATAAACTGGTCGAACGCCTTCCAAGATCCATCCACAAAACAACGGTGGTTTGTTCCATATCTATCAATCACAGTCATTGTATTGACTATGGAACCAGGAATCTGGCGAAAAACATCCTGAGACGGCGGTCCCGATCCCTCCTCCTGCGCCGAAAACCAAAGTTTTGCTTCCTCATCCGCTATCTGCAAGACAGCTAGTGGGTTGGAGTCCAAATTACTAAAGACTTTATCATTTCTGGCCTTCCAGATATACCACAGAATCCATGGGAACACATCCATCGAAAAACCCTGCTGAATTCTCCAAAATAGATAATCCATGTTTGCATAGATCGAGCCTGAAGGAAACAAGTCCGGGGATGTCGGGAAGGAGGACAAACCCCAAACCTGCTTAGCCGGAGGACATAAGAAGAGGGCATGATTGATTGTCTCCTCCATCCCTCCCACAAAGTGCGCATTCCGGATCACAGCCCAAACCACGACGTCGAAAATTAGCTGTTGTCGCCACACAACCCGTAATTGCTTGCCACAAAAAATGTTTGATTTTTGGTGGACACCGAAGTTGCCAGACAAATGCCTGAAGAGGAACAATATCCTGACCGATAACAGGATAGGCAGTCCCCGGTTTCTGACGCAAAGCTTGATACCCAGATTTAACGGTGTACATACCAGATTTTGTAAAATGCCAACCCAATATATCCTGTGTGGGGGAATTACCAAAAGGTAAAGCTGAAATAAGGGCAACATCCTCCAGCTCAAAAGAGACCGAAAACAAGGCCAAATCCCAGGAGTGTGAGCTCCTGTCAATGAAGGTTTCAACTCTGAGCCTAGGATCGGCTGGCGATCCCGAACGCAATGCTGGTCTCGGGGATTGAGCAGGAATCCAAGGCTCAGACCATACTAAAATGGAATCACCGGATCCTACCCGTTTAATGAGTCCTTTGTTTACCAGAGAGCGAGCAGATACAATACTCCTCCATCCATAAGACGGGGAGTAAGATTTAATTGGATCCAAAGGATTGGAGTGCCTATAATATCTTCCTTTAAACACCCGCGCAAATAAGGAGTCTGGAACCATAATCAACCGCCAGAGTTGTTTAGCCAACAATGCAGTGTTAAAATCATCCAGACACCGAAAACCCAAACCTCCCTCCATCTTATCAATACATAACCTGTCCCAAGCAACCCAGTGTAAACCTCGTGTTTCTCCAGAAGAATTCCACCAAAAGTTAGAGATCGCACTCATAAGCTTCCGTGTAATTTTTTTCAGGAGTCGAAAACAAGACATTACAAAGGTCGGAACCGCGGTAGCCACTGATTTAATCATTACCTCCTTTCCCCCCCCTAGACAGCAGCCGAGCAGGCCATCCACCTGTCCGCTTTTGCAGTCTATCCTGAACAAAGGAGAAGATTTTAGTTTTTGACCCACCGAGGCATTCAGGGATACCCAAGTAGGAACTCATGCCACCCAAAGTGGTGATTCCCAATACACCTTTCAGTGTCTCACGAAAAACCACATCCACTGTGTGGCCAAATTGAATCGACGACTTCTGGAAATTAATCCGCTGAACATATTGTCTTATTATCCCTAGAACAGCCTCACATTGCTCCTTTGTGGCCCGACAGACAAACAGACTATCATCTGCGAACAGTAAGTGTGAGATCGCAGGACAGGCAGTCGATACCTTGATACCCGTAATAAGTTTAGACCGTTCCGCCTTTCGTAAATTTGCAATGAAAACCTCAGTACAAAGTATAAAAAGATATGGCGATAGGGGGTCACCCTGACGAAGACCTCTAGAAGGAGTTATGGACCCATGTGGTTGGCCATTGAGCAAAACGCTATACTAAACCGAAGTCACACACCACATGATCCAAGATATTCATTTCTCACAAAAATCAAATTTTCGTAACAGATGTTCAACAAAGGGTCATTCGACCCGATCATAGGCCTTGCTCTTATCTGTTTTTATGGCTATGAACTTACCCTTGCATGAGGGATTAGTACATAGTCCATGAAACATCTCTTGAGCAATCAAAATATTATCCGCAATTAGCCGTCCCTCTACAAACGCCGATTGAGTCTCCGAGATCAGTGTTGGCAAAAACGTTCGCAAACGTTGACACAAAATCTTCGAAATAATCTTGTAACCAACATTGCATAGACTAATAGGTCTCCACTCAGACATCCGGGTCGGTTTATCAACCTTTGGTATTAGGCAAATATTTGTCATATTTAATCGTTTATCGAAACCACCCTCATGGAAAAAAGTGTCTACCAAAAGTTTTAAGTCAACCTTGACCGTGTCCCATGCCCGTTGGTAAAAGAGCGCCGTCATACCATCCGGTCCAGGGGCTTTATCAGGGTGCATCATAAATAAGGCCTCTTTGATTTCCCTTTCTGAGACTGGTCGCGTCAATGTCTCATTATCCTCACCCGTGATGGACGTTTCCACCTTAGCCAGTGTTTCCTCAAAATTTGTAGGATCCGTGGATGTGAATAACTCTTGAAAGTAAGATACAGCTATACCCTTTACTTGAGAGTCCTCCGTAACCCACTGTCCAGCTTCATCATGAAGCCCTACAATACGATTTTTAGCTCTACGTTGTTTAGTCTGGGCATGAAAGTAACTAGTGTTTTGATCCCCAAGACGCTTCCATCGACTCTGACTGTTTTGGTACCAGTAAATCTCTTCATCCCGATAACCCTCACGTAGCTTCCAAGTCAGCTCCAAAATAACCTCAACAGAAACGCTATCATCCTCTTAGGCGATCGCTAACCTACCCTTTATTTCCTTGATCGTCTCCCGACCGTATGGTACCTGTGTTTTCCGCCACTTAGATATTGCCTGCCGACACTGAACTATCTTATCCATTAAGTTTCCATTTGTCCCCGTCACCCCAGAACCCCATCCTTCTCAAATAACGCCAAAGAAACACTCTTTATCAAGCCACCGCCGGTCAAAGCGAAAACAACTCCTCCCCCGTCGGATTTTTTCCTCAGGGGAAGCTAAAACCGGTTTATGATCCGAGGCGACCATTGGTAAATATTCCGTGAAGGAATCACTGAACAAGTCATGAAGCTTCTCATTGGCTAACGCTCGATCAAGACGACACCGAATGGGTTTCTTATCCCGCCAATCCCACCAAGACAGGCTATCCCCGACCGCAGGAAACTCTAGTAAGCCACAATGTCGAATCATAGTATTAACACCAACAAAAGAAGACGCATGGCGGAGCTTCCCTCCTCGTTTTTCATGATTACCTTTTAATTCATTAAAGTCTCCAACAAGAAACCAAGGGGAATCCCTTAATATCCCAATCCGCGTTAAACGTCCGATACTAGGTCTCGGTTCGATGGGACCGGGTCACCATAAACAAAAGTAAAATAAATAATTTAGCCTTTGTAAGTAAGTTCCACGTCGATCAAACGATTAGATTCGAATAAAAAAGAAACATCATAAGTATTATTATAGTATAAGGCCAAACCGCCACTACAACCGATATGATCAACCGTTTTCAAATATGAATAACCAAAATGACCAACAAAAAGTTCCATAAAAGCTAAAGGTTGTCTAGTATCAGATAAAAATAAAAAATCAGGCCTATGCTTCCCCCACAAGTCCCTAAGATACCCAATAGTTGCTTTGTTCCCAAGCCCTTGACAATTCCAGCTCAAAATATTCATTTATCCAGAGTTGGTTTAGGTGGCTTTGACCCACCAGTTGGACCCTTCTCCTGTTCCTGGTTCCTCGGGTTTGNAATATCCCAATCCGCGTTAAACGTCCGATACTAGGTCTCGGTTCGATGGGACCGGGTCACCATAAACAAAAGTAAAATAAATAATTTAGCCTTTGTAAGTAAGTTCCACGTCGATCAAACGATTAGATTCGAATAAAAAAGAAACATCATAAGTATTATTATAGTATAAGGCCAAACCGCCACTACAACCGATATGATCAACCGTTTTCAAATATGAATAACCAAAATGACCAACAAAAAGTTCCATAAAAGCTAAAGGTTGTCTAGTATCAGATAAAAATAAAAAATCAGGCCTATGCTTCCCCCACAAGTCCCTAAGATACCCAATAGTTGCTTTGTTCCCAAGCCCTTGACAATTCCAGCTCAAAATATTCATTTATCCAGAGTTGGTTTAGGTGGCTTTGACCCACCAGTTGGACCCTTCTCCTGTTCCTGGTTCCTCGGGTTTGGTCCATCCCCTGTTGAATACTCTGGTACGCAGGTACACATTTAACTTTTTAGAAGCTACTCCTTTGAGTGCCAAAGGAGGTTTTGTCTTTCGAACCTTATCCACTGGTGGAACCCCGACAGTTGTTGCACCCGTATCAGCATCAATATCCATGGAGTCGTCCTCTGAATCCGCTATCACACCCGTTAGAGTTGCAGTGTCCGAAACGGGGTCCAGAGAAGGATCCACCAGCAAGTTAGCCACATCCCCATCATTCTGCTGATCTGGATCAGGAATCTCAGTTTCTACAACCTTGTCCTCTACCTCTTCCATTAGCTGATCAATAGGTTCCTCAGAAACTTTCCTTACCACCATCAGAGCCTGCTGGCTTATAACCGAACTCGTTGTGATGAAGGAAACCAGAGTCTCAGCGATCCTTGCTTCTATGGAAGCAGATGCTTCTACGGAAGCAGTCTGCAGATCAACCGAAACAAGCAACTTCAGACCATTTGCATCTGCATTCGGAACCGTTGACTCTGCAGTCCCCACCGCATCTGAACCATTCACCTCATTCATATCAGGATTTGGAACCACCCCCGCATCCTGAAATAGAGGTCTCCGAACCTTCTTCAGTGGTGGGACACCATTGATTGAGGATGAGGATTGCATCGCTACTTGTTCAACAGGAACTGGGATCTGTCCTTGTTCCAACTCCTCAACCAGAACCGGAGCAGAAGCAGATGCAGCAGCCGCAACAGCTTTAGCCATATGACGATGGTCATTGAATTGCACGTAGTTAGTGAACCAACGGGGTTTAGATGACGGTTCACCCCTTTCCAGTGAAGACCGACTTGTAACCCCTGTATCCTGCTTCCCTTTAGGATGTCGTTGTCCGGCCTTGTTAGAAGTTGGTTCCCGACTCTCCCCTTCTTTGCCCTTCCCCTTATTCCTGTCACTTGTGACAGCCCCTTTGTAACTATGCAAAGGGCGAACCACATCATCTTCCCTCGGAAAGTGCAGAGCTGGAGTAATCCGATCAGTCTTCCACAACGGACAGTGATCCTCGTCATGACATAAGCTGAAACAGTTTTTGCAGAATCCATGAAGTCTCTCATAACGGAGAGTAACAATTGTTTCCTCCCCATTATAGAACTCGATGATTGTAGAAAAGCATAAAGGCTTGAACCCGTTGACTGTAACTTTCACCCTTCCACCATCAATATCGACCATCTCCACCCGACCAATCTCTGCACCAATGCTCCGGAAGGTTGGTTCAGCCCAGAACTGAAAAAGGACATCCAGTACTCTAACCCAAAAAGTTAACTCCAAAGGATAAGCCGGATCCACCGTTGGACTCCATCGCACCATTGCCACCATCCAGCGGCCAAAATGAAATGGAGCCATCTGGAGCACCTCTGTAATGTGCTCCTCATTGTCAAAATCAAATTGGAACTTCCCCATCCCTAAGTCAGCTCCCACAACACGTCCTTCCAAATGCCAAATCTTGGGAAGCATGATCAAAAGGGACTTCATGTCCTGCATTCTTGGGTTCATACAGCGACCCACAACCGTCTTTGAGTACCCTGCTATCAAAGCTGAGTTATCAAAAAACGGGATTTTGATTCTGCGCTTAGGAACCATACCCTCATCACTCTTACTCACACCACTCTTACCCAACAAAGAACTTTGAGACATGATCAAAAACTGTACCCGAACCCAAATATGCCACCAAAACAGTAAAAGAGAGCTGAGAACTGGTAGTGAAAAAATGGAATAGAAAATGTTGTGATGAGAACTGAGAACTGGTAGATGATCCTTTATATACATCCAAACTTTCCAATACCACCGAGCTAAAAATCCTACAGATTCAGTGTATAAATGACAAAATATATCCTCTTGATCCGCAAAAGCCATGAGTGTAACCAAGATTACCGTTAAAGAAACCAAATATGGGAACCAAATCAAAGCCAACCTCCATTGTGAATCAATCAAACACAATCTGATGTGGAGAATAACTACATCTCTGACCCAAATTATATTTCCATTAACTCTGGTAATAAGAGATTGTGCCAACCTCTCCGATCGCAGGAAAGGAATCCGGGATAACACACACTCAAACCCCACTAAATCCAAATGTGATCCATAGTCTTTCACTTGTGGCCAAGATCCAATGATTAAATGGCAGAAGATTACCCCTTGATCCTAAGAGAACATAAGGCTATCCGAATATCCCAATAAATTACTTGAATAGGAGAATCGAATCATTGCCAAACCCCACTTCGAATAAATTGGATTCCAATTGATCTGCGATAATACCACACCTGTAACCCAGAAATCACCTACGTAGTCATCGGTAATTCCGATCCAGGAGATCACAATTCCAGAACCCATTGAAACCGATCGTATCCCATATGTCAGAATACTCTTATCACAAAGATCCTGATATACAACAATCAGGCCATATCTCCGAATGAATATTAAAATTGTTAAGCACAGACCAGTTCGGTTAATCCCATCTCTTCTCTTCGTAGTGAAACAATAGAATAGAGATAAACCATAGAACGAAAAAACCACAAAAACCCAAGAAAAATCCGAAATGATTCCCCTACAGCCTATTCAGAATCCTAGAACGGCGGTTCTATGATGCAATTGGTGGGCGCTCACTCGAGTTGTGTGTATATTTCTTGTGAGGCAAAGTAACAGAAACTATTTCTTCGCTCATTATCAACCAAAACTATGGTTACGCTTTTTGATTATGAAACAAAGATATGTCGTAAAACAATTTTCTACTAAATATCATATAATCATTTCACTTCATCAAAAGATTTATGGTTTTTGAAATTGACTCAATTACTTATACCGTGATAAAGGAATTAATATGATAGTTCCAAAATAATACACTACAAATGATCATACATGTATTTTATTTGAATATAAAAAAATCCCACTTTTAGTGTATTCTTTGTTAATATTACAATTCTACACAAAAAATTACGATATATGTAGTAGTATCTATCTACTAATATATTACAAATATAAGTGCACATTAAAGTTAACGTAAAAAATTATCAGCTAGCGTATATGGTACTTGGGATGATTAAAAAGCTTACAATAATATCAATTTTAAAAAGTTAAAAAAATAAAACTGAAATGGATTTTTCGTTTTCTGAAAGAAGAACAAGTTGATGAATAATAAAGCCAAATGAGGATGATAATAGAAAGGTATACCATCTCTGCATCTCATTTGATGATTGTGGACAACTGGATGATTTTTTTTTCTTTTTTTTTTTCAATTTGAGCGAAGAAGTTGCCAAGTTGATGAAATCAAAAATATTCAGCTTTCGTTACCAAAATGTATCCTCTGATTTGAGAAGATACTTTGTTCTTGATTCCATTTGATATTTCCTATATTATATGATTTTAAGACTGCAATAAATAATAAATAGATCGACATGTGTACAAATAAGGTTGTTGGTGTGATTTGCGGACCATATTAGAAGTATGGACTTATGATTAGTAGGACCAAAACCTAGGATTTACTTATTAAGATATACAATAATACTAATTGTGGTTATGTTAAAACTTTCTAAAAATAGGTTGCTTCACATGGACATCTTTGTCTAAAACGTTACATGGAAACAAACAAAAGACCATAACCGTTCAATTAAAAAAGTCAACAGGAATGATCGATCTCTCTTATCTCCCCAGCTTGCAACACCCATCGAATCCTGACTTTTTCTTTTGATTAATTATTCTATACTTCAAAATCTATTTTATATAATTCTTTTCTTAGAGTTTTCTGTTTGTTGGGAGTCAACTTGAATATATGATTTTCTGATATTAAAATAACGGATTATATAGTATTGTATCTACTAAATCATCAATTTATAGTTGACTTCATATATTACTCGTTATAGATAACTCTACCACACCAAGTCGGTTGCATCTCCGATTGCTTCATTGCGTTGATGACTAATTTAATTTGAACTTCAAGAACAGTTGGATACTATTTATGGTTTGACTTAAGTGCCGTTACACAATGGACTTTGTTCATCCAATATCGCGGCTGCAATTGGCCTTACGAGACTCTTCCAAATGTAAACTTGTCTTAGTTTTTTTTTTTTTTTTTTTGAGTTTAAACTTGTTTAAGTTTGATTAGACCTTTTAGTCTTCTTCTCTTCTATGGAGTACATGTTCTTAAAAGGTATTATCAGATTTTCATTCACAATCGACCGAACAATATGATGCAACTCAAAAGCTATGTTACACATTGCAAAGAAAAAAAAAAAGTTAAACGCACCTCTTTTCTTAAATTACTAGCATACTTAGAGAGATCGACATAGACATTATACTAAAATGTAAAATAAAACAATTAAAGATTCAAATAACATGTTCTGTGTTTTGAAAGTTCATATTAAAAATTATGATTGTTGGGCTATCGACAAAAACAAAAATAGTGGATTATTTAACCATGCGCTTTTGTTAAACTTGCTATATAATCATGAACTTTGCTCTTGAGCACAATACATTTGGGTATACGCGAATATTAAAACATTAACTTAAAATATAAGTGTAGAAAAGGTAGCATGTTATTTTATTAACTTTGTTCAAGGAGCATGTTATTTTATTAACTTAAAATATAAGTGTAGAAAAGGTAGCAAGTTAGTTTTTTTTCCTTCAAATTATCATTTAAGTAAGTGTAAATTGCAAATAAATAAAAAGTTGATCATAGTCAATATAATTCCCCAAGTCAAATAAAAAAACACATCCATCAAAGAAAGAACATAATAAAATACAATTAAAGGAAGTAGAATGTGTTTAAGGAGATTTAGGGACGAAATAAGACAAAAACCAAAAGACAAAAAAGAAGAATAAAAAGATGGAGAGTGAAAGAGAGAAGCATGTGGTGAGCATTTTAGGGTGTAACCAGTCAGGTGGAGTTATATTCTCAAGGCGCACGCCTTCATTATTCCTCTTAACTCTTCTTAGTACTAATCTCAATCCACAATTAACTATGTTTTAAACTTCTCTCTTTGAATTTTTATTTCGATATCAAATTAGGTCCATGATATGTTTCTTCCACTAACACCAGCATATATACACCTTGCACAAATACTCTTATTATTATATCTTCCAAAAAAAAAACAGATCTAAAGTCAAATTTTCATATGGATAATGTTCCTAAGTGCCAATATATATATATATATATGGACATATATTGTAGTATTATAGTGCTCCAAAAGAGTTCTCCCAAGTAAAGCTAAATTTTTTTTATGAAACTAAAAAAAGAATGTATATATATATAGAGAGAGAGAGAGAGATGGCACTTTAATTCTAAACACTTTTGTTGATAATCATCGCTTCATAATTGCAATTATCATACGTTTTCTTTTCTTTAAGTAATGAAAATGTTGCGGAGACCGTAGTTAACTTCTTGCGGCTCTGTTTTTCACAATATTTTCAAACCCTCGAATTCCACAGATTATATATATATATATATATATAAAACTTTATATAAAAAGAAATGCAAAAACAAAGACTGGAAAGTGTAAACAAACACTTCCCGACATCACAGAAGTGCCTTTCTTGAGAACTGCTAAAACAATCAAGACGCCATGATTCTGTTTGCATGATGATGATGAACTCAAAAGTTTTATAATCTTCCAATCATTCAAATCCGAGACTTTGTAAATTGTTCAACACTCTGGATGATGATGGATCTGATTAGGGTTTTGTAAAGGAAGAAAAGACGGGTGGAATAAAGGAAACGAAGGAGAAGGAGCAGAGGAGAAGGAGAGATTGGTTGGGTCAAGCTTGGGTCTCAAGTTTTCTAAAGCTTTTACTTGCGCTCTAAGGAACTTTAGATAATTAGCAGCTTCATCAAGCATTGAAGCAGTGTCCATCTTCGTCCCACCTGGAACCAATGTTTGTAAAACCCTAATCTTCTCACTTATCCTCTCCCTTCTCTGCCTCGCTGCAACCGTTTGAGGATCCGTCGATATCTTCACGTTCTTCCTCTTAGGTTTTTCCACAACCTCCAAACCAAAATTCACCGGTCTAAATGCAGCTGCTCTGTATATCATCTCCTTCATCTGCGCGATCGCCTCAGCATCCGGCTCGGTGTTATCAGATACACAAGTTGAATGTTGGAAACTAATATTTGACGAACCGCCTCGTTCTTTCTCTGTTCTTGGTTTCTTCGATTTCGATTGATCCTCGTCGTAGATGAGCTTGAAACCTCCCTTCTCCGAATCATCTTGAGGACGAACAAGACGGAAGTGACTTCCTTTCTCGTCTCCTCCTCTGTTTCTCTTCAAACACTTTGGCTTTACCGTTGTTGTTGTTGCTGTCTCGGGAGTGATCTCTCTGTTCTCAGACTCAGCAGAGGAGACTCCACCAAAGCTCCAAAGAGTCTGAGAATCTGAGAAAAGCACTGAGATCCCTTCATCGTCTTCCGTTGAAGTGTTGTTGCTGTTCGACGTGGCCGATAACAAACAATCGAGCGATGATGGATCTATGGAAGTAGCTCTGTTTCCAACATGTTCCTGCTGCTGTTGAATCTCACCGAGAACTCCAATATCAGACATGAAACAGCTGCTAAGACTCGGATTAATAAGTTGGTGGTGATGATGAAAAGAAGAAGAAGAAGAACAGAGTTCTCTAGCCATCATTAGCTCGTTTCCTCCCCAAATCAAATCCGATCCTTGATGATGATCCATGAGTTTGCTCTCTCGTGTCATTCCATACATAGCTTGAGCGTAAACAGACTCCAATCCTTCCATCAGATCAAACACAATCCTAAGAAAACACCCAAAACAAACACAAAATGTGAGAAAACAGAGCAAATTTTGCAAAACATACATGAAAACTAGTTTCTTCCAGTTTCATGCAAAGCTGATCTTTAAACAAACCTTGTTGTAATAACGGCAGAGCACATGAAAAAAAGTGAAACCCCGTATAAGAAGAAGAGAACAAAGAGAAGAGTTGACACAGGAAACTTTAGAAACGTTTCTTCTGGCTTAAAGAGATTAATAACCTCAAAAGGAAAAGAAAGGAGAAGTGCTGAAAAAGGAAAGAAAGTAAAACAATCTGTAAATGAGAAATTTTTTATTTCTGTGCTGTAGAAAGCTCTATTTCTGTTTCTGTTCTATAATAAGAGCTCTGGCTGCAGAGATGGTTGCTGTAAGTAAAGACTTGACAGCCCTATTACCTATACACACCTCTATGCATACCCAGATTTGTTATTATGCATATATATACAATATAGAATAAATATTTAATATATTTATTTTTATATATAAGTATTATTATTAAAAGAGGTCCCAACTTACGATGAGATCAGTTGTTCCTCTGTATCAAGCACTACTTCTGTACTTTGTGTAGATTGGTATGGATGGTTAAGTTTTAAGAATATACCCAACGGTCTGTTTTAAATAAACTTATTTTGATTACACACTTTTAAAACTTATTCATACGAGCCGCCGTAAAAAAGGAAACCTTATCTATATATATAGCCATTTGATCGGTTAACTTAACTACAAGAAAAAAATTATTTACTTTGATGTAATTTCTTACTAAATTGTATGATAATCATATGATCTGTGGATGCTATTTTAGATGATTTTTTGCTTCCCTAAAAAACATGCAATATTGCAAACTCAAATATAGATAATGGTACCTGTTCAATAGCCGACAGTAAATAAATAATAGACTTTGGAACAAGTGTACAATAAGATTTGGTATCTATATATTTGAATTTGTTACGTCTCCTAAACAGGGTTTAGTTAGTTAATTCAAAATTATTTAAATTTTCGTTAAAGAGAAAAGTGAGATTACGGGAGGTTAGTGAAAACAGTCTAAGCGAATAGATTATAGGTATAATTAATGAAATTAAGTTAAACAAAGGACCGAAATATATATAGTAGGTTGGTCCGTTGGTGTGCATAAATAGTTTCTGCATTAATCGAAGAGCATCTTTTTTTGAAACCCTAGAAAATAGATATAACAATTGATAAAAATCAGGGGGTCGTATATGATTATGCACTTGATGAAAAGGGTATATGTAATTAAAAAAATCTACGAGTGCTTGAGCAGAGAAAAAGGACTGACATTCTTTTAGCATCGTGCGAGCTGAAAAGTTTAGGGGAGACAGAGATCGAGACGAAGTTGGGGTTTAGGGTTTAAATCCTTTGGTTTTTTTTACGGGTGGCTGTATTAAAATTAAAGATGAATGTTAATTGTATATTATAGTTATAAACTTATAATCATCATCAGTCCGTCTGTAAAAGTAGTTCATAATTTATGTACCATTTTCTTATTATTATTCTAGGTGTTCGTTTGATTTACCTTTTCGCTATCATCATCAGTCAATTATGATCAATATCCTCCACATCTCGATCTATTTTGTAACACTTTCTTTCAAGTATAAATTATCTCAAGTTCTTTTGGCTGGAGCGTGATATTAATTTATAACTAAACCTTTTCTTTTTCTGGAATTCTTTTATCTGACCAAAGTTCTTCTTCAAGTCATGCACTTACCATTTGAAGATGAGAAACTCAAAATTATCCGTAAAAGATTGACAATAAATAGATATTGAAGGAATTGTTTTTGGATTTTTCAGAAACATTTTTATTTTTAGGAACTAATTTTTATAAGCTTATATTTCTTACAAATTAACACACAAAAAAAATCTTCCTATGTATTTTTGGTTTACTGATGATCCATCAAAATTTCATCATTAATTTATCCACAAAATAAAATAAGCCATTATTTTGGTGATTAACGACATTATTACTTGGCAAACCCGATACAAAATTTTTGAGAGTTAACTTACGATCGATGTTGTAATTAATTGCCAACTAACTTATCGCTAAAAACATTTATATATTCAGTCATATGGTAACCGGAACATTCTACGCTTTATAGATAATATTTATCAATCGACGCTCATTTACTAATACTATTTTTTTTTTGACAAGAAGATGATAAAATTCGCCCAAACAAGTCAATACTAATAGGAACATTGTTTACATAGATAGCTAACTGCGAAACTGTGCAAACTCGTCGCGCAAAATTATCTGTTTTACCATTCTGAGATCAAGGGACGTAAACCAATGAAAAATAAGCAAACTCTTCTTTATCCGTTTGTATGTCCTCCAAATAAGGCGTAAAAGCTGGTCAATCTGAAGGCGAAGATACTATCTTCACTAGATCAGAACAGTCGGTGAGAAAGACGACAGATTGGTTATCCGCCCCAATCATGCAGCGCATAGCCCATATAAGGGATTCAACCTCGACATGGAGAGAGGAGAGAGTGCGGCAAAGGTTGGCAGCTCCCATAGTAGGGACATCACTCCAGGGCGACGTGCAAAACCATCCTCTACCCGCATAACGATTTGTAGCTTTCCAAGAACCATCTACAAAACAAGTATAACTCGAGAGAGACCTAGGAACCCCTAAGCCCCCCTTCCACCAGGGACAGCCGTTTGGGAATATCCGATGCTAATACCTTATCCTCTGTCTGAGCTAGAGCCCATGCCTTTGCCTCATCCTCCGCTAACTGCAAAATTGCAAGGGAGTTTAAATCTAAAGTACTGAAGAGTTTATCATTGAGCGCTTTCCAGATATACCACAAAATCCAGGGAAAATAATTCTTGTGTTGGAACCTCTTTAAACCGCTAAAGAGAAAATCCATATTTGTACAAATTAACTCCGAAGAAAATACATCCAAGGCCATCAGAACATTTACTAATACTATTTGATAATCAAAAAACCATCTATCGATTTTTAGTTATAATTCACTTACTTTTTACATCATATATAATCTCTAAAATTTAAAATCTATAGTTTTTGCATTGTGGGTTTACAAGTTACAAATAGCATATGTTATATTCAATAAATAGTCTCAGTATATAGCAATTAAAATAGTGTATATTTTTTCTAAAAGTTGTCAAGATTTCATGAGAAAAGAAAATAAAAATCTAGTATTAAAATTGCAGAGCAAAATAGTTAGGAAGTTATGTGGGGCTAAGTAGACATACCAACATCAGTGGGGGAATATAAGAAGTGCTTTGGTTTAAGGGTAATATTTTCTTACAAAAACATCGCAATCCGTAGAACGGTGAGAAAGGGAGAGCAAAGAAGGCGACATGACCTCTCTGCCCAACCACATGTCGACCATAATCCCACAGCTCATTCATTTTTTTTTTCTTTCACAAATTGTCAACTTTTTTTTTTTTTTGAGGATTACTCTCACAAAATAAATCGAACATTTTTTTTTCAAAACTAATATTGTGGCCCAATGGTAGTATATTGGAGACAAAACGTAAACTTATTTCCTCCTTTGAATCTTGCTTGGAAGAAATTTATTACTGTTAAGGCTTAAGCTGATTGGTTTTGAGTTTAGTTAGGTTGTTTAATATGTTTGTCAAAAAACAAAAAAAAAGTTAGGTTGTTTAATATAGGTGGGGTTGTATTCAATGAATTTGTCTTTGCTCCGAGTTACAGCATAATTAGACAAAAATAAAACAGAATAAATCTACAAACTAACAATATTATGATTAAAGACCCCGAACAAAACGAGTTAGACGTACGTCGGAAAATATGTCAATCAAAATATACATGGATTAGCTCTAGCTACAAGATTTAAAACGTTAGATTAATTATAGTTGCGACTTAAAATCAAAAAATCCTCACTGGGAATTTTGTGCCAAAAGTCTAATCAACAATTTCATTCTCTCGTATAATTTAGGGTGTATGCACTACATGACCTATGGTAAAATCTCTTCATATGGGTAATCTACCGAATTCACCATTTTTATTGAATTCTTATTCGTATACCCTATTTTTAATATAGATTAGAATCTTAGATGATCAAACTCATTAGTCCAAGTCATATTTTCTCGTTGAAATGTGTTATAATACCAACATACATAAAGTTCTACAATATACGGTTAATGGATCAAAGAACAAATTTTGGACACCATAATTCTGTAGAAATGTATTCATCTTCCTTTCAAAAATAGCATTTTAGGTATTACGAATATGTAACATATATTTACAAAGAAAATAATTCATTTTGCATTATTGTATGAATATAACCATAAATGGTATTGTTATAAAGAAGAAAATGGGTAAATGAAGATGAACATCACATTCACAGTTGTTGACATCCTTAGGATACTCACAACGAAAGAGACCTTATTTTGTCCATACATGTGAACTCCATTTTTGTATTTGAATAATACCAAAACGTATATTAAATGAGAGACCCATAAAAAAACAAAAATTCTCAAATCAATATTAACTATTCTCACACCTCAAGCGGGAACCAAAAATGTCGGTCGAGAACAACCACTCTCAATTTAATTGAGACGAATTTGACTTCCTACGGTCATGGATCGATCCAATGTACCAAAAATTGAAACCGACCATGTCGGTTTAATAAGTCAACTCAAGTCTAATTGTGAGAAAAAAGTGTATATATGTAGACCATGTTCATATAAAAATCGTGAAGACTAGACCTCGTACGTAGTAATATAATTTGCATGTAGATTCTAGTAACTAGTAAGTAGTCCTAACTCCTAAACAATGGATTAAGATCTTTTGGTGTTTTCTTCCATAGGAGATAATTAGTGTATAAACAGAAATAAAGGATTTGTCGGGGGTATGTCCATGATTCTGCGCCCATGATAAAGAGATCAAATGAAAGTGGTCCATTATCACAATTTCACATATATATGTCAAAACATGAAACAAATTTCTACGAGTTAAGAGGAAGACGACAACGTTTTTAGAAAAAAATCCGATAACATTCTTTCACTTTCTGATACTTTGGCTCGGTACGCTTTAAATGGTCCAGACCGAAGCTGTACAGTAAGCGAAGCTAATAAGCTGCTTGACTCTTCTTATTTGCTCTCTCCCTTCCATTATTGAATGGTTCCACACGTGAACACAACGTTCCCCATATGAACGTGGCTCTCTTTTATTGGCTGTGATCTTGTAGTATTGTAGTCCCACGTGGGAAATCAGCATGGCGTCATATTGTAGTGTGGGGACTCAGCAACTTTTTTTTTTTGGTTAATTAAGAATCCAAAATGTTATACATTTTTCGTTCTTGTTTTTCTTATTAACTTCCCCCCCCC
>NC_025685.1:10039006-10071228 GCF_000633955.1 Camelina sativa | reverse complement strand
TGACAAGGATACGAGCTTCAATCATACTAGTCTCTTGAGACATATACTAGAAAAGTTTACTCGCTAACAAATTATAAGTTTCTTTGTAATCGATACAAAAAACAGAATCAACAACTCTACTTTTTTGTCAACAACATTCTAACATTCTCCTTAAACATGCGTAAATGACTAACAACGATATAATGAGTAATTGTCATCGATGAGATGACACATGGACATGGTCACACTTTGCTACACCATTGTTTCCACGACACCAAGTGTAAATGTTTCTTCTACTATGTATGAAATCTTGCGAAGGGACCCAAAGGGTCAATAAATGAAAACTAGTGGGCTCAAGCCCACGTAAGTCATACTCTCTTAGACTCTTACACACGTCAAGATTTGAGAAACCAACGAGACGTCGACCCTTCACGTGGAGTCTCATGGTCCATCCTTGGTTTTCTGCTAAACCAAGCCTCTGGTCCGGTTAAACTAGGTAAAGGTAAAGAAGACTCCGACCGAACACGCATCTTCTTCTCTCCCACAATAGTGTCAAGTGATTGCGATCAGAAACAGATATTTCGCTAAAGATTAGCCCAATTTAGGAAATTTTTGGAAAGATGATGATGAAGTTAGCCAAGAGAGAGAGAAAGAGAAATACAAAAAGATAAAAACATGTGGCTGTGTGTGTAAAAGACCGAGTCACCCGAACATCTACACCTTCACGCCATTCTTCTACCACTCGGACCTAACCAACAAATACCCTCCACGTCATCTGCAATCCGAGTTCCCGTGAGTTAGGGATCTTTACTTGAAGCAACCAGACATGACCGCAGAGTCACACACACACCACCACCACCCTAACCTTCACAACTTTTTTTGTCGTCCCCTCGTATGGAATCCATTGTGGGGCGACACAAAAAATATCTTCTTTTGCTTCTCTGCTTCTTCTTAACATTTGTTTCTTTCAGGTGGATTCGATCTCCATCTACATAAAAACAAAAACAAAGATATAATCTTTTCATCTGGATTTGGGATTGATCTAAAGTGAGATTTCAATCTTGGCACTTGGTTTATTGGAAGGTAACAAATCTGATTTTGTTTTTCATTTCTTTAGGTTACGTGTATGCGAAGGAATTGTATTAATAGGGTTTGTTTCTGAGCGTAGGGAAAAAAAGATGGGAGGAATGAAAGATGAGGCAAAGAGGATAACTATACCACCATTGTTCCCAAGGGTTCATGTGAATGATACTGGAAGAGGAGGTTTGTCTCAGCCATTTGAAGGCAAAACAATCTCTTCTAAACGTCCCACTCTTCCTTCTCTGGCAAACAACATCTCTGATTCTCTTTCCACTTTCTCTCTGTCTCTTCCTCCACCACCAAACACCGCTCGTCTCGTAAGTTCTTTAATTCACTCATCTCACTTTCTTGATTGTGTTGTGTGTATCTGTATGCTTTTATACAAGGATGGTTTTGATCACATTAGAATTAGCAATGCGATTTTGATCTGTCTGAGTATGTTTTCTAACAGATTGATGGACCTGAAAAGAATCAGTTTTCACCAATCTGCAACAACACTAAGTTTGAGGGGAAGATGAATAGAAAAGGCATGAATTATATAAGTCAAAAAGGATCATCAGTTACTAATACTAAGCCTATAATAAAACGAAATGAGTACCTCAAGAACCTTCCCAACTTGGATTTGCTCAAGGTTCCTGTTGTTAAAAGCTCAGAAAGAAATCCACAAGCAAACACAGATTTGTCACTCCAGTTTTGTACTAGCGGTAGTAGTAAAGCAGGAGGAGAAGCTGTTGGTTCTAAGATCCTTTTGTCAGACTGCTTAGAAGATGAAAGCCAGAATGGGTCTCCTAATGTGATGAAAACTCAATTATATAGAAGAAGCTTCGCTGAGTTTAACAATGAAACTCAAAAGAAGCTTAAAACTTTGCCTCAAGATGCTTCAGACTGCTCTGCAATAGAGTCTTTGTCTGGTTTGAGTGCATCTTCTTATGATGCCAGAGTCATAGGTGAAAAGAGGTTTTGGAAGATGAGAACATTTATGATCAAGTTTGTATCCTCTTCACTTTTTTCTTATGATTCCATGCTTCATAACTTCTTCGGTATCTCTTACTATTTCTTACTGATATTTTCAGTCAGCAAAAGATCTTTGCCGGGCAAGTATTCGAGCTGCATAGACTGATAAAGGTAAGCTTTTAATAACCTTATTGTTTCACTAGAATCTGTTTTGCTTCCTATGCTTCAGCTAATTGAACATGATGCAGGTTCAAAAGATGGTTGCAAAATCACCAAACTTGCTTCTTGATGAAAGTAAGGTTAGTGTTGACAAACATGGCACAATGAGGTCATCCCATCAGCAGGCATTGGCAGCTTCAAAGATTAAAAAACCAAACACTGAGAATCAGAAACCTGTAACTGAAGAATATCCAGAGTATATGAAACCGAAGCTTCCTCTACCCTCCATAAGCAAAGAACTCATGGCCCCGATTTGGCCACAGCAGCTACTTCCTGCTCCTGGAAACCAATGGCTAGTTCCTGTGGTAACTCATTCAGAAGGTTTGGTCTATAAACCATATGCAGGAACATGTCCTTCTCCTTCAGCATTAATGGTTCCAGTCTATGGCCAAGACTCGCTCGACACAGCTGCATTCAGGTTCCCTGTTTCTTCTCAGTTTAGCCACAGCTACTTCCCACCTCCTTACGCGCGGACAACAGTCGACCAGACAAACCCGTTTGGTCAGTATCAAAGATGGTCCAGCACATCAAGCCACATGACTCAAGCCATTCCATTTTCTTTAAAGAAGTCTCAGGAATCTAATGACAGTGAGGTACATGGAAGCACAGCTTCAAGTCCACCAGAGAAGCATAAATTTGAAGTGCTCCAACTTTTTCCTACAGAGCCTACCCATCAGACTGATGAGTATAAGCAGAAGCAGCAACCGCCGCTTCGTGCCATTAAAGCCATTCCTCATAATTCAACATCTGCCTCTGAATCTGCTGCAAGGATCTTCCGTTCCATTCAGGAAGAGAGGATGGACTCAGATCATATGATTAGTTAGTTTTTTTTACTATTTGAACTCCTTCCACATTCTTTTGCTCTAATTGCTTCTTCATCTTAGTTTAGATTTTCAGTATATTCTATTTACTCTTCATATGAAGATGTAAATCAAATACTGTCACTATACATCAAACATACACACACACACATACACATCCTACATTGATATTTGTATTGACAAACAGCTAATAAAAGATAAACTTTTGTTGTTCTATTCATTTATGTAGTATGCCAGTTTTAAGTTGAAGGGTAGAAGAATTCAAATTACATTACTTTTAGACTTGTTGAAGCAACAGAACAAGAATATATCTCAATCACCTGTAGAGATAAAGATTTCTCTAGCAGTTTAAGTGTCTATATTAGCAATGTGGATAATGATCAGTTTGTGTCCATGCTAAAGCTACACTCAAATTCCAAAACATTTCAGAACAAACAAAAAAAGAACCCATTAGAACCCAAGAACCTTTGGTGCAAGTTTGAGTAAAGGCTTCAATGCGCTTGGCGCAAATTTTCTTGCAAAGAGATTACACACTTGAGATGGCTGATCATTGTAATAGCAACCATGACCTCGTGAAAGCTTCTTGAGAAACCTCTCTGTTATATCAGCTTTTCCAAAAGTAGCTGGATGAGCACCACCTCTTGACCAATCTGTCCAAGTCAATGTCCGGTTAGCGAGCATATCCGAGTATCCAATATAGAGCATTGTTGGGAAGTAGTGTTCATCAACATAACAAGGAGGTCTACAAGACTCTTTGAATTTGTTATAGTAAACGATGTCTTCAACAATTTCAACAGCAAGCCCTCGGTTAATTTGAAACCACTGAGACCCTTTTCTCCACTGGCTTAGACGAACTTCTGGTCCCATTGCATAACTGTATCTGCCTCTCCCATAAGGCCCGTTCTCGTCAACAGAACCCATGAAACTATATCTTGATCTTGAGATATAATTGTAGACAAAGTTGAAGCCACGAACAGGAATGCACGCTTCAGAGAGCAAAACAAACCATTCGTTAGAGATATCGAGCAACGCATTAGCCAAAAGCCTCCTTTCAGCATCACACATACTCATCTCTCCCCAAGCCACAGTCTACACACAAATAAAGAAACTTCTAAAGTGAGAGAAACCAAATAAGCAACATTAACAAAAGTACGTTTTATATTGATTTAATTACCTGACTTGGGATCTGTCTTCTGTAAAACACAGATGAGCTTGGGAAACCTGATCTGTAATTAGGCAACGCATGAACATAGATTGAGTAAAAGCTCTCATGCCCTTCGAAAAACCTTTCCCAAAGTGGAGCAAACGGCAAAGGTCCTTTGGTGAGAAACATGAATGCTATTTTAGGAACCCTTTTAAACGGATATCTATATATCCCTGGCTCCATTGAAGCACGCCAAAGAAGCTCGCTGTCATTCATGAAGTGCCAAACATTCGATGGAGGCTTGATAAAGCTCTCTAACGTAGCGCTCTCACCATATGGAGAGATCAATGTTGATGGAGCAAAAGTTTGAATCTTTAAGTACTTGATCATGTGCATACTAACGACTGAGATTCCAAGAACAAAAACAAAGAATATCAAGAACACCTGAAGCACCCGCATCGGCAAAAGAGCTCTAGATTGGTTAGTGTGCCTCAAATTGGGAGGTGGTGAAGCATTATCCTTTATCCCTTCCTCCATCCCCATGATCAGTTTAAGTTTTTTGGGAACTGAGTTTAGCGTACACACTGTCTATATTAGTTACACAATAAGAGAAACAGAATTAGTATATTTCCCAAATCTCAGTAGCACTTAAACAAATCAGACAAGATTTGAGGATTTACCTTTGTGCGGAAACGTAAGCAAGCAAAAAACGTACGAGAAGCTCCAAATTCCAAACTAGCTCCTATCGTTTTAGAAAGAACAGAGACACCAAGATGATGAACGCACGTATTGTATCGAAAAAGATCGAAACTTTGAAATATGGGAAAAACTTTACCAGAGAGTACAAAAATTAGGATTTGGATCTTCTCAGTCACGCATTTTGTTTCAGCTGTCGGAATCGTTCATGATTCAAATGTAAATTTCGTCTCTCGTAAAAGCAAAGAAAGCTTATGTCTTGTCTTGATGATCGCAGTCGATGGGATGTCTCTGAAACTTTTGGAAACAGAGGAGAGCTTAAATGTAAGATTCCTCAGAGAAGGAAACATAATAAAAGCATTAAACCCTAGTAATGGACATTTGTATATCTTCTGTCTCATTCTGTAACTGAAGACGGTCTCTTTAAGACGTTTTTATTACAATTCATTCACAAGACAAACAAACGTATTATAGTAGTATTAAACATTTTGGAAACATACGCTTCATGTAAGTTAATACAGTAAGGAAACTGCCTAATGCAATGAAACGCTGTCGTTTTGTCATTAAGGGTTTTAAGCTCTCTGAGGAAGAACAGAGCGGTGACGTTTGAGAGCATCACTTCTCTTATCGCAAATTCTGAAATTAGCACTCTCTTCTACTTCGAGCTCTCGGTTTCAAAACGGTGTCGTAAAATGAAACTGCTTAATGTAACAAAACGGAGTCGTTAATATGATTAGGGGTTTGTTTAAGCTCTCACAAAAGAACAAAACGATGTCGTTTTAAGGATCCCATTCTTCATCTCTCACTCTCTTATCACAAATTCTGAAACTAGCACTGTCTTTACTCGAGCTCTCGGTTTCAATGTTAGCCACGACGCCTGCCCATGGACTCAGGTACGTGGTGCCCACACGCTCATGGATTTATAGATTACGATGCTGCTCTTCCTCTTCTTCGTCTTCCCTTGCTCCTCTCTCTCCTTTTGAATACTCCGGCGGTGATAACATCCAGAAGAAGGTGAAGGAAGAGAAGAGCAGCAACGGAGGCAATGAGAGAACGGCGCCGTATTACCCAAAACGAGGGCAAACAGTGGAGCTTGTGTGCGAGAGTTTGGGATTTAAAGGCAAAGGAATCTGTAAAGTTGATGGAACTGGCTTCGTTGTTATGTGTGACAGAGCTCTTCCCGGCGAACGTTTTGTCGGCCGTGTCACTCGCCGCAAAGGCAGCTATGCTGAGGTTTTTTTTTAATAAAAACTTCACCTTTTTCCTCAAATTGTGATAAAGTTGCGATTTTTAAATCTGATTGGTGTACTAATTGACTCTTTTGGTATAAACGTTAGGTGACAAAAATTAAGACGATATCTCCACATAAGGACTTAGTAGAAGCTCCATGTGAGTATGCATCTTACTGTGGTGGGTGTAAGACTCAGAATCTCTCTTATGAAGCTCAGCTTAAAGCTAAAGAAGAGCAAGTTCATGAGCTTATCAGACATGTTGGAAGGTTTTCTGATAACAACCCTAGTCTTGAGATTGTCTTGAAGCCTATTGTTGCTTGTGATATCCAATTCAATTATCGTAATAAGGTTTGATTGTGTTTTTGTGTTTTTTAAATGTGATTATTATGTGGTTGGTGGTTATAAAGTTTCTACACTTTGAATAGATGGAGTTCTCATTTGGTCCACAAAGATGGCTTCCGATTGATATGTTGCATGAGAGACAAGATGGTCCTAAGAACTTTGCATTGGGTTTACACGCACCTGGATTTTTTGACAAGGTTTTGAATGTTGATAAGTGCTTATTACAAAGCGAGCCAGGAAACGTGGTATGTTGAAAGCTGTTTTACTACGTCAGTATCTGCGTAGAGCTTTCCTTTCAGAGGTATTAATAAACTTTTTTTGCTAAATAGGTTCTTGCTGCTGTTCAAGATTGCTGGAGAGATCCTCAATTAAGTCTTTCACCATATGACTGTCGTTCACATGTTGGGTTTCTTAAACATTTGATGCTGAGAACTGGAAGGTATTAAAGGTACTTGAATCACATTGTCAATAGAAAAGCAACTCGTTCTTGTAATATAAGACCAGTAACAGGAAATTGTGTCTTTTTTCATGATGAGCTAGAGTTGATGGGAGGTGAAAATGATAGTTGTAATCTGCGCATGATCATTAGCAATAGTTGTTTCATTGCATTAGTTTTGCTAATGTTTTCTTATGATCAAACTTGACCATAGGAATGTGGAGACTGGTTCACAAGAACTTATGGTCAATTTTGTGACATCGTCTTATAAGCCAGAGCTGTTGAAACCCCTAGTTGATAGAATTTCATCAATTCCTCAAGTGGTACGTATTGAAATCTGATTTGCTTCATTCCTACAATCCTTGATGATTCAATGCATTTTTTCTTGCTTTGTATATTAACAATTCCATACTCCTCGTGAAATACAGGTAAGCATCATGAATAATGTAAATTCTTCAGTTGGAAATACATCTGTTGGGGAAAAAGAATATACTCTCTACGGGAAAGATACAATCACAGAGACCTTAAGAGGCCTTACATTTCAAATTTCAGCCAACTCTTTCTTTCAGACTAACACTCATCAGGTAAGTGAAACAGTTAAGCAACATGAGTATTTTACACTCCAAACGTTAAACACAAACTTGTCCAATATAAAATGGTGTTTACTATGTAGGCTGAGGTTTTGTATAAGCTTATTGAGGAATCCGCTGGACTCAAAGGAGATGGCTCAGAAGTCGTGCTCGATCTTTTCTGTGGAACTGGTACCATAGGTCTTACACTTGCTAGAAGGTAGAAATAAGAGTTTACAAGTACTGTCAAAGATTAACTTTTTAAGCAATGTTTTACTGCTGCTGATTGTTCAGTCTGATTATGTTCCTCCTAGGGCGAAACATGTGTATGGTTATGAAGTAGTCCCACAAGCAATAACAGATGCACACAAGAATGCCCAAATAAACGGCATAGAGAATGCAACATTTATCCAAGGGGATCTAAACAAAATAGGAGAAGATTTTGGAAACAATTTCCCTAAGCCTGATATCGTTATTTCTGGTTATAATCTTCTTCACACTTTAGTTGTATTTCATTTAGCTTCTAATATTTGCAGTTTACCATATTCGTAAGTACTGTGTTTTATACAGATCCCAATCGACCTGGTATGCACATGAAGTTGATAAAGTTTTTGCTAAAGCTTAAATCTCCACGGATCATATATGTTTCCTGTAATCCTGCAACCTGCGCTAGGGATCTTGATTACCTCTGTCATGGCGTGGTTAGTATCTATTAATCCACTTGAATCTCTACTCTTTAATATCATTTGTGAAAGTAATCAAACAAAACTTGGTGATTTGAAAACGTAGGAGGAGAAGAATATAAAGGGCTGCTACAGATTGATGAGTGTTCTGCCAGTGGATATGTTCCCTCACACTCCTCACATCGAATGTGTCTGCTTGCTAGAGCTTGTTTGAGCTTTCTTGTGACCATGGCCGCTTCGTTTGGTCTCCAAGCAGATGAGAAACAAATCGAAACAGAGATTTTTTTTTTAGATTTGAAGGAGTTTTGATTTTCTATCAGAGTTAAATCTTTGTAATCTTTTTTCATCAAGTTATATAGTAGCATTCATAGACAAGCATGTAGACCTTTTGAAAGAAGTTAAAATCCCACCAAGGCAAGTGTTCCTAATTAAAGATCCTGCTAAGAGAATAATAATATTTCCTCTTAAACCAATACAACACTAGTTGTTAAGTTAATAGTATTCAGTTGGAGGATACTTTCTAATTAATAAACTCCAATGGTATATGATAAAAATGGAGTTTTGTTTTCTTTATAAAACTGAAATGTAATTTTATTACTACATTTATAGAACGGAGAGAGTAGTTAACAACCAGTATGTTACAAGTCTAAGATATTAATCTATTGAAATCAGATAATTCCATTAGGAATGAACAAAAGGAACACAATCACACTACCTCTATGAACCCCACTCGAAAACATTTGAAAAACTATTTGAAAATCGATTGAATAAAGATAAATTTGTATTTTTTTTTATAAAAGAGTATTAAGTAACCTAAATGGCTTCAACAACAAAATGATCATCGTGTCAAAACGACAAAAAACTCCAATAAGCTTTCTTCATCAATGTCTTAATCTTGTTTCCTCGAGCTAAGTTGACGAGCATAAGCCGCAACACGCTTAGCCCACTTGACGATCTCTACCTTGAGCTTTTTGGAATCCATACGATTCAACGACAATGGTTTCTTCTTCTCTTCCGTTGATGACTCCATGAACGAGAACGACAAACATCGATAATAATGACTCGACTTGTGGCTTCCATTGTTCTTACCCTCTAAAGCCTGTTTCTTCACAGACATGTCAAAAGATCTCCCGAGTGAAAATGAAGAATTATTGTAT
Source organism: Camelina sativa (assembly GCF_000633955.1). Classification (NCBI taxonomy): domain Eukaryota; kingdom Viridiplantae; phylum Streptophyta; class Magnoliopsida; order Brassicales; family Brassicaceae; genus Camelina; species Camelina sativa. The sequence continues at coordinate 10,061,916 of NC_025685.1, read as the reverse complement.
ATTTGTGTTGTGAAGGGACTTTTTTAATAGAGACAGGCGAGGCGCAGACAAAAGGAAAGAGAGTCTTACAAGTTATTAGACATATCACATATAATAGATGGTGTAAGGTAAAAGACGTGTAATCGAAGCATGGTGGTTTTGTTGACGTTTGACTTTGTCAACGCATATTCTTGTTGGCTCTATATTTTTCATTCTCTTATCCAATTAAAAATTTGTAATAAGGCCTATATATGTATCTCTGTATTGTACAGTAACACCATCCATCGCCCCCTAATACCGGGCTAATTTCATCTCGGTGAATGCTTAAGAACCGAGGTAAATGAACGTAAGAAACAAATGGCAGGAAGTAGAAAAGAGACCAAACTCATCTCATCATGTATTGCCTACAGATGGTAATGCTCTGTGCACTTGTCTCGTTGATCCCTTCAGTGCTTCATTTATCCTACTGAAGGCTACTTTCAGAGGGATGCAAGCGACAACTCTTTCTTTCGTCTTCTCTATCATCACCTTCTTCTTGCAACTTACTGTCAGCTTCTGCCCACTTAGTGTTGAGAGACACCTTGTCTTTATGGATAGAGATAAAGATTTATTTGACTTTGATGATTTATATGGAGGAAAATGTGATTTCTTTTTCTTGGCTTTCTTTTTTGATGACGGTTTTGGCTTCGCATCATCAACCATTGGCACACCAAGGGGATTGAGATGACTACTCACAATGAGGTCACATGATCCATCTTCAAGCACTTCAACCGTTGAAGGATGCCCAACAATAGCTTCACCATTCAATTTACTCCTAAGGGAAATCAGTGGAACATTCCGGGGCTTGTAGCTGGCTTTTACCTCCTCAATCTTCACGTCATACATTTCAGAATTTTTTCCCAAAGCTCGAGTACCAAAGCTAAAATGACCGTTTAGCTTTTGATCAGAGACAGAGCAACGAGACAGAAAATTGTTGTTGGCTTCGGCGTAAGCATTTCTTCTTTCTTCTTGTTTTTTACTCATCTGCCTTGAATTCCTTTTCCCTTTTAGCTGCCACTTTGAAGTGCTCTTCTCAACCAATCCATTACTTTCTTCGTTTTTCACTACATCATTATGGCTACTTTGACTAACCCGCCTTGTCGGTCCAGAAACAAGAGCCTTCGTGGGTGAAGAACATGTGAACGCTGCCGTCGTAATTCCTGGAACAACAACGGATGTCAGTTCAAGTCATGCTGATCACAACCCAGAAAAAGAAGCGACTAATGGATTTGGAATTTGATCCTAACAGGCAGAGAAAGAAATGACAGCGGAATATCAACCTAAAGCAAGACCAGAAACAAGCAAAAACAATTAGCCATAGATAGACAAGTAAAAGAATTAGGAAGCATCACACGATTGTCCAGACATTAGTCATATAAGCACTTTATGATGTGATAAATCCAATATATGGTTTTTAGGTACCATTCTGTTTTCTCTCTTCCTAATCGTGGAGACATTCAAAATTTTCCAACTAAAAGTAACAGAAGTTTGAACAAACATAGAGACACACTGCAAATGTACTCGATCAAAAGAGATATACAATCACCAGAACTTTTCTAAAAAAGGTTAAGCAATTTATACCTGTAGAGTAATTTTCTTCTCCAATCAGTGGAACATCAAATAACACATTGGACGTGTCATCATTTGCCGAAAGTGATATGTTCGATATTTCACTCTCTTTGGCCTTGCTATGGATCGCATCAACATCGTTTTCAGAAGCAGAGACATTCTCACATAAAACCCCATTGTTGTCCGAATTATTATTGCTGATTACAGCAGAAGCCTTGTTTTCTGAAAGCCCTGGAGGAGGCGAACAATCAGAATTGACAAGTAGTTCATCACGGGTAAGAGGAACAGATACCATAGCTGTACTCTCAAACACTTTTGTAAGTGGCCGTTGTCGGGTTCTTCTTATAGAGTATTCGTTAGCATTTATAACAGGCGACCTATTTCTTTTCATTGACGGCGAGCAATCCCTGCTACTACCATTAGAAAGACTCTCATTCGTCAAAGAACCATTGATGTTTGTATCACTTTTAAAATTATTTTCCTGCTTATCCTCGAGCACTGCACCGACCTGTACTTTTCCTTTTGATCCAATATCCTCAAGTCCTCTCATTCGTTTGTTGCCTTCAGTCCCATCATCTTCCGAGTCATTTGGTGTTCTTCTTCTCTTCGCTGACAAGGGCTGCACCTTAGAAGCTTTGACCTTATTGGTTTTTTTTAAAGACTTATTAGACTGCAAAGCAACTTTAGTCTCTACCACATCCCCGGAGTCCTCATTGCCCTTTCTGGAATAACATCTTCTAGGAACCTGACCAGATGTACTAGCCTTCTCAATACACTCTGGGTTATCTTTGGCAAGGTGTGCACTCTCAATCTCTAGAGCATGGGCAATGGCATCTTCTCGGCGGGCATACTTGACAGCCTTCTTACTAGTGGTCGATACAGAAGCCTTTGCTATCTCAATGCAAGCATCATACTCTCCACAACGAAACGCCTTCACCCTCTTGGACTTTTCAAGATTATACCAATCCCTGGAGAGATGAAGAGTAAAATAGTTAACTAACTATCTCTGTGTCACACCAACACTAGTTCTATCAAGGGAAAAGTAGTGAATCATTCGCAACTGAATGACACAATCAATTTGACAAATCCAGAGACGCATAACAAATTCAAGACGAGAAGAACAAGTAGCATGTTGAAAAACTGTAAACATCTATGAGAGAGAGAGATCATCTTCTGGTAACCTGAACTCACTTAAAAACCAAAAACTTCCATACATTCGTCCAAAGGTCTAACTTTTTCATATGGATATTGAAGAGATCAAAAAGAGTAAACACTACTTTGTCAAATTTCCATCAATCATTCAAAAAGCAAAATCGTAAAGGCAATGATTACAGAAACCTAACAAACAAGAATGCTCAAAAGAGAAACCATTAGGAGGAATACTACTACTACTAAGCCAAAGCCAATAAGGAAGAGATTAAAAAAAAAAGAGTAGTAGAAGTAACTCACACGCTAGCATCGTCACGACCTAGAAGCTTAATAGGAGTGCCAGATTTGGGAGAAACGATAGTGCCGTCAGGAACCTCGTGATGAGCCATAATCCGACCCGGCCACCATGACCCGTTACGGCGTCGGACCCAAACCAAACCTCCTACAGACGCATCAATCGCCTTACTGTTTCGCTCATCACTACTACCCATCACCCAACAAATCCCCTCGAAAGCACCAAAAACCCAGAAAACTCCTAATAATTGATCTAATGAATTCCCAACAGATGAAGTCAATCTCTTGGCGAAAACAGAGTCACGAGGCACGATCTTCAAACCAGACAAGCAAAATCGACGCCCCACGAGTTGTAAGCGCTTGTGAGAAAGGTTGCAAAAAGGGTTTTATTGAAGATCAATGAATACAGGAAGGAACCACAAGAGATCCAGTCACAAGTTCTTTCCAATTTTGAAGTTTTATTTTTTTATTTTTTGGTTCTAATCAGTAGCAGCGACACCGCTGATGTTTGATTCAAGGGTTTTGGGCTTTCTCCGGCTCGGAGAAGTAACGCAGAGAGGGAGCGAAGACGACGGAAGACGGCAAGAGAGAGAAAAATAGAGTTTTTTTTTCTTTCTTTCTTTTGCTTTTGAGAGAGTTTCGTACCCAAATACGGCCAGAGGTGTCTCTCTGTTCAACTACGTAACGAAACGGCTGCGTTTAGGTTTCCTTCTACTATACACTATTTCATTTTGGTCACTTTTTTTACCTTCCGATTTGTACTACAAAGAAGGATCTGTCTCCTTCCTCCTATATCTCTTGGTTCTGGATCTATCTCACCACCTCTGAAACTTCTCATCGGAGCATCATAAAGAGGGACGCACGGCATCTCCATTCGGTTTTAATTTGTGGTTAAGGAGAATCTTGTATTTTTATCCGCTTGTGTGGTTTTCTTGTCTCAGATTTGTTTTAATTTATCAAAGGTTTAGGTTTTGTTTGTCTTAAATTTTGAGTTCTAGATCTTGATCCTGGAAGTAATTGATTGGATGTAATGTATCTCAGGTTTTTTCTCCTTTGTTTTCACCTCTTTTGGTCTTAGTCTCCCGGAGTAAGTTTGTAATTTCTTTCTCTTGTGAAATATCAATGAAATCCTTCAGACGAAAAAAAAAAAGGATATAGTGGTACCATGGTAGCCTTTACATGTTTCAAAGGTAAACAAAACAGAGCCAGAAGAATCTACATTGATCTTTGATTCCCATGTACATATTAGTTTATCGAGTGACCCAGCTAAAACCCAACTGCAACAAATTTTTAGTAAAAAAAACCCCATAAAATCTACCAAAGGTCCTCCCTAAGCACAGCTCACACAAAATTGGGCCTATGAATCATTTCTAATTTCACAAGAAACGAAAAACAACGCTAAGTTTTTCAACAACAAGATGACTCCGAATGAGGGGAATATCAACCACCTCTGAGTACTATGTGTGATCCAGAGAGTTTTGGTTTCAGCTCCATCAATCTTTTCCATGAGATGATGCGTAATCTCTCATTCTTTGTTTCAGTTGCTGCAAGAGGTAACCATAGTTTGTTGTTAATACCAGTACAAGCATAAGAATCCAAAGGAAGATGATTAAAAGTTTAAAACCAAATAACTGTGCTTTTTAGGGGGAGAGTTTTCTAACTCACCTTCAGTTCTTCGTGGAGAACAACAAATACTTTCTTCAAATGTTTGTGTCTCTGCAGATTGTGTGACAGATAACATATATAAGTATAAGTCATGTATAATGTGCAATCAAAACAGGGGGGAAACGCTCAAGTATGAGTCAACACCAAGTATGGGAAAAAAAAAAACACTCGCATGCTTGGATCGGTAAATAAAATGCAAAAAAAAACTCGCATGACTCCCTTTCAACATATTCACTACTTCTCACTTTCCTATTCCTACGCTTTATGTTTTCCATTACTTTGTCATGAAGATCAATCTAGGTATACACAAGTGGACATGTTTCCTACCCCAATTCAATTAAACCCATTACCTTATGCCATAAAATTTGTCTTTCACATTTTCCCAAATCTTACACAAGCAAACAATTTTATCATTCATCATCCTCTTTGAATGAGAGGTTTGTCTCCAAATTTCATTCTACATCAAAAAATTTACATGATGCTGGAAATTCATCTGGTGCCAAGAAAACTTCAGTAAATAAGTTGAGTTCTATCTTCAAAGATATATTTAGAAAAGTTTCATAATTTAGTAACACAAAATATAGAAATAAATACGTAGCAAGTGGTTAGAGAGATAGAAAATTACCTCCCCATATCTGCAATAAGATTCCTTTATCTGCTCCACAATTTTGTTATATCTCTCTACATCCCTTCCTTTTGCAAACCCAAGGTCTTGGCCCAACTTTTGAAACTCATTTCTGAGAAAAATGGAAATATAAATATATATATTTATATATAAAGCTGAAAATCTGGGACAACATAAATGATCAGAGTTATGAAACCAACTCTAGCTACCTGTGGTTCTCTAATATCTTGTTAACGGAGCAGTAGATATCATATTTTTCCGTATACTCCTGCACATAGGCTTTATACCTGAAATATAAAAACATTATTATCTACTCAAAAATGTAATATAAAATTATTAGAATTCCAAACATTAAAGTTTCATTTTACTCACTGCAAATGATCACTAATTGGTCCCTTAAGCTCAGGAGAAGCTTTCTCGTATTTCAAATAAGAAGAGTCTTCTTCATCGAAAGATGTCATTCGCTTCTCCCGGACAACACTGTCACCTGGTATTGAAGTTGCATCTTTATGCCCATTGATAGAATTTGAAATTGAGATAGACGCATGTCGTTTGCTCTCCCTTGATGAGCGGGATGTGGATGCTCGTTTGGAGCCATGCTTTGTAACAGGCGTTTTTTTGTTTGTCTCTCCATAACCTTCCACACTGCTTCCTACTCTTGCTCTACTATCTTTTTGTCTTGATTTATATGCTGCATCCTCTAAATTTTTATTCTGTGAGCCAATTTCAGTATCTGTGCCTGTAAGGTTCTGCCCATGTGACTGCAAAGCCCACTTTTGGGATCTTTCTGAATCTTCGACAACGTGTCCGGGCAATTCTTTGATACCGTTGATAGCATGTGGAGGAGCTGACTTTTTTGAGTCAGATTTTTTGGACCTCCGTTTATCCGAGTCAATACCCAATTTCTCGGAAGTGTTTGGTTTTGATATTGACTGCCTAAACGAAGTTTTCTCTTCGAGTGGCTTCAATGCTGTATCTTCGCCAAATGGCTCAGGGAGCTCACCCAACTCCAATTCCGAAACTTGTTTTTGGAGGACTGATCCGTTTCCCTTAGGTAATTTCTCCACATGCATCCTCTGGCTATCTAAGGGAGAAGAACCTATGCCTAAGCCTGAAACGGTCTTGGGATCCTTGTCACTTCCATCCAGTTCACCGTGTTTTCTATCAGATATCTCGGTAGGTAATGAAGGTCGAATGGCTGACTCACCATCTCTTTTATTCCTTGGAAACTTATTTTTCAAATGAACATCATCTCTTTGATTGTCCCTCAAGGCCTTTCCTGACCGACTAGAAGGCAACTCATGCGGGAAATGGCCCCCTTCATCAGATTTACGAACATTTCCTAAGGCATCAGAATGTTTGTTTGATTTACCTGAACTATCAACAGGCTTCATTTGACCATGTCTATTCGACTTTTCATTAAATGATTTCTGAGATCCTCTAAGTGAATCTATCGTCTGACTGGCAGAAGAGTTGCGAAGTTCTGCATCATACTTGACCTCTGAACGCTGTGAATCTTTACCTATGGCAGGTAACTGATTGCAGCTCTGGGATTTTATTTTTTTCTCCCGTGCTGATGTCTGACTGTTGTGCTCAAAATCAAGGGCTTTATGGTCCTGGTCTTTTGCCAGTCTCTCGGAGATGTCAGGTTTGTCATTTTTAAAGTTATCCTTTGTTGTATTCTCTGTGTCATCAAACAGCTGACCAATAAAATTTTGGCGCTCTCGCAGCTTGTCATGATCAGATGCAAAATGTTCCTGCCCTGAAATGCTAACTTCTTCATTTGCAGTGGGACTGGCACCAGTTGTTGTTTCCGTTCTCCAATTATTATCAGAGATTTTTTTTCTGTCAGCTTCAGAACCATGACCCTCATCTGAACTGTTCCCCTCGACATCAACTGCATCAGACCCATGACCATCAATATCAACTGCATCAGAATCATGACCGTCAATGTCGACAGCATCAGAATCATGACCCTCGATTTCAACAGCACTAGCACCATGACCTGGGAGATTAATTGCACCTCGTTCAGCGGATTGTATTGTCAGTAGAGGCTCTTCGCTCATGATATCCACGTCCTCATCAGAACCGTCCTTACTGTTAGAAGAAGCCTCACTGTCACTACTGCTCCCACTGTCACTTCCAGCGGCACTTTTACTGTCACTCCCACTGTCACTGTTATCACTATCACTGTCACTATCACTAGAGCTACGAGCCTGGCCTTCTCTATTGTCAGATCCTTTTTCTTCATGAAAAATACCAGGTGAATGATGCTCAATGTCAACATTTTCCTGCATGCTCAACTGCTCGGCTAGATGCACAGGTAAACAGTCTAGTGAACCTTCTCCGTTTCGCTCGGACACAGAAAATTTCTCCATGTTATTTTCCCCTGGAACAGGTAACCGATCGCGATTGCACTCAGTGATTGGTAGCACTTGCTGGTGTTCAGGTGAGCTGAAGAAAAAAAAATTGTACTAAGACCAGATACGGCAATGAGGAGAAAAAGACATAAGTAAAAGTATAGAGAATGCATATGGTGTGGTTGATAGCTTCTTGAGTTCATTCCATATTAAATAAGATAATAACTTCAGCAAATTAACATAGACTCCTAAAGCTTTAGCTAGAGTTCATTCTGCACTAAAGAAGCAATGTTGCATGACAATATTCTTTTTGTATAATAGACATTATCCTCATGCACCTACTTAATTTTCTAAACCACATTTTATAACAGAGTGTTTAACTGCAGTGATAATTCAAATATCGTTTAAGGTACACATACCTTCCACTATCAGGTGAGCGTTTTTTATAGCTTCCTAACTCTGCTTCTGGTTTTAAGAAATACCTTGGAGCTTGGAAAGTTGCGATCTGGTTATCAACAACAATTAGGGACACAATAATACATACTGCGCCTCAAGAAACCACACAAACTCACATATTATTTAAAAAAAACCACACCAAAGATTTCATGACTTACTTTTTTCAAAATTAGCTCAATCTTCTTTGCGGCATTAGGGATTCTATTTCCAACCGCTTTTTCTAAAGCCTATAGAAATGAAAAGAGTGTGGCATCAACATGGAGGAAACACGTACTAGAAATGAAAATAGCCATATATCTGGGGTTTCATCCATGTATTACCTTCAAACTCATTGGAGCCTCTTTTAGGATATCAACCAGCAGTGTCTGCAAGTCAATTTCTTTATTAACATTGGTTGCTTGGCACCCGGATGTGTCCCTTAATGCATTATTTTTCCAGGTTGATGGTTCTTTTTCGCTAGCAAGCATGTTCTCTCTGCCCTTTGTCTGGCCTGGTGTGACATTCTCGTTAGCTGCATGAGTTTTAGCAATATTCCCAATCTCATATGAAGGCGCGGTATTGTATTGATTAACAGGAGACGGTCCCGGTGAAGCTGATAGCCTATTTTTCATAGCAGGGGTAGAAACCCCTGGTTTGAAAGAAGGCTTTGGACCTCCGATTGGAACTGCCATATATTACAAAAAGTAAAAATATTGTGGTATTAAAAAGACAGCAAGGGAACATAATAGAACCCAACAGTATTTGAAACCCTAATGTGTTACCACAAGCTCGTTGCAAAAAAAAATTTCTATATACCTGGAGGTGGATCAACTTTCCGCTTCTTAGGCGGAGGTTCCTTCTTCTGTTTATTAGGCATTCTCCATGGACTTCCTGAAAGCACAGGGAATATGTTACAATATTATTGGTTATACCCAAACATTATCACATGCTAGATAATCAAAGTTTTTGAACCCAAAAGAGAAGAAAACCTGACCACGCAGTAAAACTTAAGAGCATGGGTTTCAATTTCAAACAAGAATGGCTATCTACGCTCATGTTCTTAAACCACCGAGTTTGAAAGGAAAAGGGAAAATGTGGAAGTACAAACAAGGTCTAACAACAATAACATATTAGCAGCTCAAAATTCAAAGATAGATAGATGCTTTTTAAACGGATACCAGATGATAGAATGAAAAAGTTACCTTCAGCAAGAGCTAACTGCTTCTTTAATGATGGATTCCCAGGATCTAAAACAATTGCCCTGTCATAAGAAAAAATGTAAGGGTTTATTAAGGCACAACCACTTTGATGAGAATAAAGTTATGGACACAAAAAGCATTACAAAGTAAAAAATTTCTGTGAGTCTGAGTTTTACAAAACAGCTCAACATACCCAAGATGAAAAAATGTATGAGTAAGCTAGAAGAAAAACCCATTTAAGCCATAACTAACTCAGAACGTAAGTAGAGACTGACATCCACACAAGCGTAGCTACACTAAGATGAACAATGTGTATGCCGATACTTTGTTCACAGCTCCACCAAAGGTTCTATGCTATCGTGCCAAGACCCATAAAAAGACTACCCTACCCATTGAAGACTGCAAAACCAGAAAAAACTAAGAGAGCAGACACTTTTGCAGCTAAAGGATAGACTATGCTAAAAACTTATAGATATTGAGATGCAACCAAAATGTCTGATTAGAACTTGTACTTGCGTGATTTGGCTCTCTGTTCAGCTTCAACTGAGCGCATCTTCATATGGCTTGTGGTTGACTCATCTAGAGTTCGCTGGACGTTCAATTTTCGCCAAGCACATCCAGCCTCAATCAGCAAACCATTTCCATCTTCATCACTTTGATGTTCTTCATATATATCACATAAATCACCACGCTCCCCAGACCAAGTAAATTTGAACTCCTTTCCACCAACATTAATTATCTGTTCATATCGAGATCAAGAACAGTTTGACGGTGTCAAATTCAAACGGTTAAACAAAAACCCATTAGGACATCTGAAGGAAAGACATAGTAACCAAAAAGAAAAAAGAAAAACAGATGCAGTGGGAGATAAATTACAAAAAGGTATGCAGAAGGACGGTGATATATTCAATTGACAACCAGTCTTATTGGCAAAACCACGGCTATACAAAGAAAGCAAATCGACAGTAGGATAAAGAGACCATAGAAGCAGCAATTCAATTAGTAAACCAACATACCATACAATACATGCTCAACCAGCAAGTCAATGTCTACCTAGAATGGACCAAGGAATTAATGAGATATTAAGTAGCAATGGAATCTTTGTAAACATATATATCTATGCAACACAAATTCTTCTCCAAGGCCATAGTTAGATAGCAACAGCTACACAGATGCCAGAATCTAGTGGTTTCGTGTCCAATACTACAGTACCATCTAGTTTCTCTAGGACCTGTTTTCACCAATTTCAATAATCTAGGGTAATTTTACTGAAAGGAATTGCCAATATATGTTCGATGGCACAACCCTAAAACGAAGTATAAACTACCAAAGCAAGCAAATTCAAGATTCACCCCAACGAAAGAGTGCAACTAGCTTGAAGCGAAGCAATTCAACTCAAATCTAAAGAAATCTCCCCTATCTCTAAATTTCAAAATTGAGTAGAAGAAACTCACATTCCCAGTGCTATTGTTAGGAAACGCATCGAACTTGATCTTAGCAGCTCCACCTTGTGCCTCAACACGCTTGATCTCCTCCACCAAATCAGGAGTTAACCGTATAATCATCCCAAAAGCGGGAGGGCTCTCCCTAGGAACAATACTAAACGTTTCCTCAACCGCAGGAACCGACGTAGCCGCCTTAACGACGCTTGTAGTATTATTATTACGCTGGCGTGGAGCGGCGGAGCCACCAACACCAACAGAAGACATCCTCCCGACGGGGGAAGGATGTCGGTTACTAGGAGGAGGGAATGAATTACGGTTACGAGACGGTCCCCCGCCACCGCCACCGCCTCCACCTCTACCACCACCACGCTTCGACGATCCTCCGTGCATCTTCCCGGTCAAAATTGCGCCGCTGTCACTGCAATTTCGTTACAACCATGTATTGGCGCATATGTGTATTGTTAGAGATTGAACTGATTGAGACGCGCGAGCAAGAGGAATAGAGAAAGAGAGAGAAGAGAAACGATGATTAGAAGAGAGAGAGAGGGGACCCAAGAGGCTTCTTCTGTTCCTTCTTCTTCTTCCTCCTCTTCCTCTTCTTTTTTTTTTTTCCTTTTAATTTTAATTTATTTTTATGTTTAATAAAAACGCCGCCGTATTGGGCTTTAGGTCTGATGTGTTTATGAAGCGAAGAAGGTGATAAAAACCTGACCCGACTTCTTGAGCTTTTGCTTTCGTGAATCGATGGTATTGTTGATGCTTTTTTGTTAATCCTCTGCAAATATAAGAATTAACAAAAAAGTTACATTACCATTCATCATAAATCGATGGTATTGTTGATTTAAGAATCGCTAGTCTCGACATATATATATATATATATATATATATATAACATGTGGCTTGATTTTTCGTGTTCAGCCTGTTACAGTGTAAATGACTGTTCTTGGTGTGTTTTGAGTTTGTTACAGTATCTAAGGTTGGCTTGTATTTTACAATGTATCTTCCTTGATATGATTTATGATGAATGGTAATGTAACTTTGTTGTGAATTTTTGTATACAGTCAGTGTGAAGTGGCAAAAGAAGGTGTTTGAGGGTATTGAGATTGATACTAGCCAGCCTCCTTATGTTTTCATGGCTCAGTTGTATGATTTGATTGGAGTACCTGGATAAAGGTGGACTTTTGAAGCTAATTTCATTCAACACCCTGCTGCGTGTTTTGTAATTTTGGTAATGTGTTCCTCAATTTGTTTTGCTGATGATGAGTTACCGCATTGTTCTTTTTAGATGTTGCAGGATGATGCAGATTGGTCCACGTTGGGACTGAAAAATGTAATTTTTCTCGAATTCGATTGGTGACGTTTCCCTGAATTGATTATGATTTCATACTCTTTTTTGAGGTGCATACATACTAAATTTTTCATTAGTTCTTCACTTTAGGATAAAAAAATTGATGATGATGGGAACTGCAGATGAAATAAAGGAAGGCTCTAGAGAAAGGTCCTGTTTTTATGGAGGATCTTCCTGAAGAAGAGCAGGTGATAAGTTGTATGATGCTTGTGTGTTTCCTGTGGTTTTGGTAGTTGGTAATAAGCTGTATGGTGCTTGGACCCTAATCAGTGCACCTTCATGACAGTTCATGGGGAAAAGAAAAGGCATTTTTTTCTTTCTGAAAATGTGAAATCTGGTGGTGGCTTTTTTTAATCTTTTAGAAGTTTTGGCTTCATATGGACTGACGAATATTACAAATTGGTTTCAGGGTTACATTGCTGGCCTAGTCAACACCTGCTACATGAACTCAACGATGCAGTGTTTAAATTATGTCCCAGAGTTGAAATCTGAATTATCCAAGTGAGTCTATATCTTAATCTTTCTGTTTTAATTAAAGAAACTCATATATCTCACTTATGATATGCATTGCCCCTATCTCGTGTGATTAAAATATGTTTCTTGATCGTTTCCCACAATTACCAATCTGCCCGAACCAAGGCTTTGGATCAAACTTCTCACATGCTCGCAGTTGCAACACGTGGTGAGCTTGATAAAAGTGTCAAGGCTGTTGCACCTATGCCGTTCAGGACGGGTATTTCATGTTCATGTATGCTTAATAATAGTTGTGGTTTTTTTTTACTTATTCTTGGTAGTTCTCATCGTTTGTTTCCAAATTTCTCATCATTAGATTTGGGTGTTTAAATTTACCCTCATACCAACTTTTGGTCTTGATGCAGGTGTTACAGAAAAAATATCCCAGTTTGCTCAGTTGCATAATGGAAATCACATGCAACAAGGTTTGCTGCTTTTTTTAAACTCGGTTGCATTATGTTTTTAACCTTCCAGTTTTTAAATCATGAAACCTTGTAAACGTGTGACAGGATGCTGAAGAATGTTGGACACAAATGTTGTACACTCTTTCGCAGTCCCTAAAACCACCATCGCCTAGCGAAGATCCTGAATGCTGTGAAGGCTCTTTTTGGTCTCCACCTTTTGAGCAGGTGACAGTACAAATTTGAAACAGATGCTCTCTTCTATGCTAATATATTTTAGATCTTTCCTCTTTAAGCTTGGTCTCATAGATATGTAAACCACCTTGCAGTATCGATAAACAGAGAGCAATACTTGAATACCTTTGCCTACTGCTTTTCATTCAGCTAATGTATACCTTTGAGTATACAGTTGAGATGCTTGAAATTGTACAAAACTTTTGTTGCAATTGTTGGAGTGCATCGGTATGTGTGTGTGTGCGCATTATGTATGCATGGATGTATGTATGTTGTTTAAGGCCCGCGCAACAAGGCAATATATATGACATTTTTACTGCTGTACAGGTACATTTGAAACCTAGAAATGTGAATCCCTGGAAAGTGTTTGTCTCTCTTTCCGTGCGTAGGAGGAATGTTATGTCTCTTAAACAATCTATTACTGTTGCTGTAGGTTGCATTGCCAAGAAAGTAGCGAAGAAAGCTCAGAGACAGAATCTGTATTTTCTCTGAAATGTCACATATCACATGATTTGAACCACTTGCATGAAAGACTAAAACATGTGAGTAATTTTTATCAATCCATTGAAGATTTTTGTTTCGGTTTAAAGAGATATATCATGGTTATGTGGAAGATCTTCCGACGTTCTTACTCAGACATATGTCTTTTGTCCTTGAGAAAAAGAAGTCTCAAACTTGTGATGCATTATCTTGGACTCAGATTCTTGATTTATAATATCGTGCAGCCTTGTATGTTGTAATTGTTTGATACTTGTCTTAGAATAGTCCGTGTGTAGAAACTTTAGGCCAACTTTGTTGGATTTCCCATGTGCACTATCTCACAGACGGTTCATATGATAAAGAGTTACAATTCTTCTAGCTTGCTGTAGGGACTGAAAGGAGAACTTGAAAAATCATCTCCTGCTCTGGGTCGTATAGTTTCATTGCCAAGGTGATAAGTCCCTGCTTACTATTTGTGTCATGTACTTGCTTATTGGTTCCGTGCAATCCTATTGTGACAGGCTTTATAACCAAAACATCTTCCAGAGGAAAAACTTCTCAAGCCTCTAACTTAATGATACTTTACACTCCGTTTTCTTCTGACTTGGAGTTTCTTAAACTGTTATTACTGATCTTGAACGTACTTGACTGTTCAGTTTGTGAGATTCTTCTGGAAATGGGAGAGTAATCAGAAAGCAAAAATTATCCGGGTATGGTAGCTTTCTAATTTGTATACTAACGAGAACTCAGATGCACAACATTTTTAATGATAGTGTCAACGTTATTGGTCTTTGAAGAAAGTAGATTATCCGTTGGAGTTGGATATATATGACCCTTGTACGGAGGATCTTAGAAAGAAACTGGAAGCTCCTCGCCAGGTATACACAGCCATTCTTTTTGTAGTCTTATTATCTGAAGTGGTTGACCAAATCAACTGACAGCTGTTTCTTCCAGAAACTGAGAGATATTGAAGGTCAAAAGCTTCGTCTGCAAGCCAGTGCAAAGAGCAGCTCAAAGGGTGATGTGAAAATGACTAATGCTGAGGTACAATATGTATATATATATATGCTTATTAACACTGCCCTCAATACAATTTTCTAAGATCTTTGCTCTATATATCTCTCCAGGGATCATCAAACGGAAGTGGCGAATCATCAACCAGTGACCAACAGGGAGGTATATTCTCTAAGAACCGGTTGTCAACATCTTTCTTGTCTAGCTTGGAATGCGCTGTATAGTCTATATGTTTGGTTCAATAGGTTCTCCGTCTCACATGACCAGGATTTATGACCTGGTCTCGGTGTTGACTGTTGACCCACAAAGGAAGAAGCGCAGACTCTGGGATGGGTCAAGCAAGAGAGTGGTTAGTTCCATTGAAAAAAACAACCAAAATGACTTTATTGTTACTCTAAACCCCACACACGTTTGTGTCATTTAAAACTTGGTGAACACCTTTACACATGTTTTTACAGGTAAGTGGGTTCAATAGGACGATGCTAACACGAGCCTTCAACGCGAATAGGATATCACTAAACTCTTTGGGGAAGGTGATTGGCATATTGCATACATCGTAATGTACAAAGCCCGTCTCATTTCCCTATGTAATTCTCGTATCTTCTCTTTTATCTCAGTTCTTGAAACATTTAGATCGTTTTAAGCTTTAAAGAACTAAAAGAACATGTGTGTGTTTTCCAAAAAAAATTTCTACAGAGGTCCCAATCTGGATATCGCGAATCCACCAATAGATATGTTATAAGAGATAATAATAATGAGAAGGAAAAAAATTGGATTTGATTGAGATGTCACATGTAGAACAGTTGAGATGAATAGGACCAGTTTCAGTTTGTCGAAATTTATCAATCACGGATCAAGGTCAACAAAGAACAATTCAAAATCAACTTGTTTGACAACAACAACAACAACAACAACAAAAAATAGTTTTTATTTGTCAATGCTTCTATGGATTCTGATAACAGTAAAGAAATAAAAATTGGAGAAAAGGCAAAACATGAATTGAGCAGAACACAGCCCTTACAAGACATGTGGAATTGGTTACATGTAATAAGTAATAAGGAGTGGACCATTACCAAAAACAGTCTATCAAAGTTTATGAAACAGTGAGCCTATCATAAGAGGAATTTTCAGAGATGATAGCTTTAACACATATAGTTAAACACTGTCAATTCAACTTTAAACCAATATTGATTCTTCATTTCAATTCATTTCCCTTAATTAGTCTTCAAGAAGTGGACCATTATTGAAAATTCGGTATCTTAGCGCTATCTAGTATCTCTATAGCCTCCCCACATGGACCACCATTTAATTTGCCAGCCACTTTTCATTTTGACATTTTTTTTATTATATAGATTTGCTTACATTAAAAATTATCTCTATTCGAAACTTGATTTTCATAGTATGGGTTGTGAGCCATCTACATCCATTATTACATTTGCACTACACTAAGATTTGATCTTTTATATCCAAATATATTAAGTATAAAAAAATACAGTTACTTTTGATTAATCAGCGCCTAAAAATTCTTGTAGAGTTTTGATTGGACATGGTCCGCAAAACATGCCTTGGTGCATTTCATCTTAAGAGTTTTGATTGGACATTGCATGCAAATCACGCCTTTGGTGCATTCCACTCACAATTTAAGAAAAACAAAATTTTGTGAACTTCCAAACTTATCCCAAAAAATAAATGAGAATAAAATTACACACAAAAAAAAAAGAAGGAATGCAACTTGTTGTGCTTTGTCTCCCCGGTGAAATACAAGTATCTCAATTTGGAAGAGCTAAATTTTGTTAGCACATTGGATCTCTCGTGTATCTCTATCTATCTTTTCATTTCCAAAACAATTTTATCGAACCACTCACTACAACCCAAAAGCCAAAAGCTTTCTGATGTATATGTTGAGGTAAACGATCTTATTATATATGAATAAATAAGATAATGCATATAAACATATAACAAACAAGATGTCACTTATAATTAATCAACCGATATGAGAATAATTTAACTAGTACATAATCGATGTAGAATGTTTGTGTGATATTGTTCTCCGATGTAGAACAATCGTGCGTACAACTTAAAGTAATAGCTATTAGCTTGTTAATAAGAACAACTTAGTGATTCAATTAATCTGAAGTGTTCTATCAGTGCCGGCTTAGATACGGGGACAAGAGGTGCGATCGCCTCGAATTCATAGATTAAGGAGGCAAATAATGTAAGATTAAGAGGCACAAAAAAAGAAATAATGTAAGGGGTACAAAAAAGAAATAATGCAAGATAAAAGAGGCAAAAACAAAATTTGTAACACAAAAATAATTCATTAAAATATGTTTTAACGATTTATTTTTACGAGTCAATAACCAAAAAGACTCTTTATGTTATATAATTATCTCAACTTACTCTAATGCAGAAGGAAAATAAATTTTTATAATCTTATCAAGTGTTTATATATTATCAAAATGAAATCCATATTTTTTTTAACATATAACCGAGGTTAAAAAAAAAAATTGGTCTTTCATTCAAAAAAAAATTACCCAGAGCCCCCTAAACACCTTGAGCCGGCACTGTGTTCTATAAATACTAATTCAATCATTTGCATGTATTAGTATTGTATATTAACCATCTCAAAACTAACCCAAATTTTCTTCAGTTCACGTCGATCAAACATTTTGTGATCACAACAAACTTCCGCCACCACACTTAATTAGAGCGAAAACGACCTAAAACCTGATGATGTGGAGTATCTACTTAACCGTGAGAGAACCATAGACACCTCTACGATATTCTCCACAAAAACCAAACATAGAGCCCACTCGTCTTGTGAATGCCATTCCACGGTTCTCCAAACTCTAAAAGACTAATTAGTAATATATATTTAAGAATTTTATACATCTGATAATTAAATTAGAACGAGAAAAAAAAAAGAAAAAAAAATCAGTATTGCATTGCCATTGCGCATGCATAAATCTAAAAATGGTCCCAAAACAAAATATAAAATATCATAGGTGAAACTACTTTTATATTATGTACATATAATATAACTTTGTTTTTTTCTTAACGACTTATACTTTTGTCTTCTCTTTCTAAAATAATTTGACACAATTAAAACCTTTTCATCACTATTATATGCAAATTATGACATAACGCCATCTAACATTTAAACCCAAGAAAAAAAAACGATGACTACTAACTAGTAGGTAGTCAATATCATGGTTCTGAGACGTAAGTGGGTATATATACAAAAAAATGTAATTGATTAATTAAAATCTGTCACATGCCTTAAGAATGTGAATGAATATCTTTTTGCTGATCTATGTCGGTTCATGCATAATTAATTATATCCTAATCTATACGATTACACGAACCTAGTTTTGTTTTCAAACTTACTACTTACTACTTACTAGTTCCTTGTCTGATAAAGTAATGAAATAAGAGATACGGTACGTAATCAAATAAAAAAGTTCGTCGGCGAGATACCTCACGATTTCAACCTAAAATAATGATATGGACAAAACTTTCATTTTTGTCACATCATGAATTTTGTGGATGAGGAAATAAGTAGTAAAATACTACTAACAGTCTAATAAAATACTTTACAAGTCTTTTTCTAGTATTCTACTAACATTCTATAAAATACGTTTTAAAAAGGAAAAAAAGAAAAAAAACAGAGAATTTTCATCAAATCAGAGTTTTCTCACTCTATTACACAAGATTAAACAGAACCGAATTATATATAAAAATAGTAAGAGAGAGTGGTAAGGAGGAATAATAATGTTACCAAAATGACATAAACATGGAACTGTTCACTGTCTACGTGATGACTCTTCTCTGACTGAGTCATCTAAAATCATGTAATTTACCAAAACACCTCTCTCGCTCTTGTTTTGTTCCGTTCAGTTTTTCTCCAGTCTGTTCATAGCAAGATCGGTCCATGGGTTATTATTACTACCTGGTTCGGACCTCCTCAAACCCAAACCCATACCCATACCAGGATGATCCCAACCGGACCCGTCAAGCATGATCCCTCCTCCAAGACCAAGCTGCATATTAGAAGCCAAAAGCGAGCTGAAGCTCCCACCAATGTCCATACCTTTCACGTCTTGGTCACCGATCGGGAACCCGTAAAGCATCCGGGTCGGATCCAACTCGGGGTTTTGTTGATTACGTGGATCAAGATCCGGATCCGGGTTTTTAGTTTTCTTGTTTGTGTTGGAAGAAGGAGGAGAAGAAGAAGAGGAAGAAGTGGTGGATCGTTTGGTAGCGTTCTTGCGAGAACCACCACCGACGGGGACGTTACGTAGAGCTCCTCCTTTAGTCCAGTAACGACGGCAGTTTTTGCAAAAGTGACGAGGCTGCGACAGGTTATAGTTGTTGTAGTAACAGAATTTGGTGTTTTGTGAGTCACAGCGTGGACACTTTAGCTGTTCTTGCTCTGCAAATTGTGGTTGTTGTTGTTTTGCCATCATCGTTTGGTAATAAGCTGCTGGATCCTGCATTTTTCCTTCTCTTCTTTGATGATCTTTTCGTGTTTCTTGAAAAATTTATCAAACAATCAAGAAAACAAAAAAAAGATTTTGATAGAGTAATTAATTGTGGTTCTTATCGCATATATAAGACAAAAAAAATTGAGAGAGAGAGAGAGAAGAAGGAAGGAAGAGGAAGAGAGTGTTGGGTTTAAAGTCTAAACGACAAGACAAGTTTGTGAGCTGTGGTGTGTGTGACCAGTCTTATAGGGCAACCCAAAATTACAAGATTAATGTTATCCTACGTAATCTTCCTTCTTCTTATTTATCTTTTTAATTTTTATGTATTATATTATTTATGTGATTATTAATTTTTGTAATTAGAAGACAAGAGGATGGTGTTGAAATTTTTTTTTTCAATTCACTTGTTGACTTCTTTAACTAATAGTACTATTATCATAGAGTTGTTTTGTTTGATGTCATTTTGTCGGAACGATTATATAAAGAGTATATAAAACGGAAGTATTAATATTTACTTTTATATGTCTAATTAATTCGAAGAATTGTTTGAGTTAGTAAGAATTGTTTGAGTTACTTTTACAAATGTAGAAAAATCAAAGTTGTGAGCATTATGGTTAAAAAAAACTTTGAACAAATCGAGGGGTAATAACTTTTTCCAACATATTTGGATACGCCTGTCTTTGTGCCAAGATGGTTTTGTTTGGCTTCTTATGTTTAGACAAATATCGATTCTACGTATCTTTTTGTTTTCTATTATTTGTACTTTACTTTAACCCGAATACAAACACAATTACCTTTTTTCTTTCAAGAACAAAAGTCTCACTAGCTAGTGACTCTCAATTAACTCTATAGTAATTAAACCGATGGAATAAAATCCATAAGAGATCAAAATTTTTGGTTTGTCAAAGTGTTTTCTATTAGCAACAAAGTTGAGCAAGGGGAATTAAATCACCGAAGGAGCAAATGACCACATTCTAACAAATAGTAACATTTTACATACGTTCGAATATTTTGCTTAGAAGAGAATTCCCATTTTAATTCTTAATTATATAAACTTGCCGACAAAAAAAATAGAATTCTGAATTAATCAAAAAACCTAACCAAAGAAGACGTCAAACAAAAGACAACCAAAAACGTCAGAAAAGAGTTGTTCTCTCCCGAAGCCCCGCCCATTTCCCATGAGTTTTTCTTATCCATGCACAAGCCCTACACGTAGACTTCCATTTTTGTTTTTATAATCAAATAAGAAATATTAGAAGTAATCAAACTAGTCTTCTTTATACATAATCAAATTTGCATTAAATAAGCATCATCTAGTGGTTTATTACATAATTAGCTAGCTAAAAAGATTGAAAATAATTATATAAAAAAAGGCACCGATCGAGTTCATCATTTCCACAACCCACTCTGGCTCANCAATCAAGAAAACAAAAAAAAGATTTTGATAGAGTAATTAATTGTGGTTCTTATCGCATATATAAGACAAAAAAAATTGAGAGAGAGAGAGAGAAGAAGGAAGGAAGAGGAAGAGAGTGTTGGGTTTAAAGTCTAAACGACAAGACAAGTTTGTGAGCTGTGGTGTGTGTGACCAGTCTTATAGGGCAACCCAAAATTACAAGATTAATGTTATCCTACGTAATCTTCCTTCTTCTTATTTATCTTTTTAATTTTTATGTATTATATTATTTATGTGATTATTAATTTTTGTAATTAGAAGACAAGAGGATGGTGTTGAAATTTTTTTTTTCAATTCACTTGTTGACTTCTTTAACTAATAGTACTATTATCATAGAGTTGTTTTGTTTGATGTCATTTTGTCGGAACGATTATATAAAGAGTATATAAAACGGAAGTATTAATATTTACTTTTATATGTCTAATTAATTCGAAGAATTGTTTGAGTTAGTAAGAATTGTTTGAGTTACTTTTACAAATGTAGAAAAATCAAAGTTGTGAGCATTATGGTTAAAAAAAACTTTGAACAAATCGAGGGGTAATAACTTTTTCCAACATATTTGGATACGCCTGTCTTTGTGCCAAGATGGTTTTGTTTGGCTTCTTATGTTTAGACAAATATCGATTCTACGTATCTTTTTGTTTTCTATTATTTGTACTTTACTTTAACCCGAATACAAACACAATTACCTTTTTTCTTTCAAGAACAAAAGTCTCACTAGCTAGTGACTCTCAATTAACTCTATAGTAATTAAACCGATGGAATAAAATCCATAAGAGATCAAAATTTTTGGTTTGTCAAAGTGTTTTCTATTAGCAACAAAGTTGAGCAAGGGGAATTAAATCACCGAAGGAGCAAATGACCACATTCTAACAAATAGTAACATTTTACATACGTTCGAATATTTTGCTTAGAAGAGAATTCCCATTTTAATTCTTAATTATATAAACTTGCCGACAAAAAAAATAGAATTCTGAATTAATCAAAAAACCTAACCAAAGAAGACGTCAAACAAAAGACAACCAAAAACGTCAGAAAAGAGTTGTTCTCTCCCGAAGCCCCGCCCATTTCCCATGAGTTTTTCTTATCCATGCACAAGCCCTACACGTAGACTTCCATTTTTGTTTTTATAATCAAATAAGAAATATTAGAAGTAATCAAACTAGTCTTCTTTATACATAATCAAATTTGCATTAAATAAGCATCATCTAGTGGTTTATTACATAATTAGCTAGCTAAAAAGATTGAAAATAATTATATAAAAAAAGGCACCGATCGAGTTCATCATTTCCACAACCCACTCTGGCTCAAGAATAAGTGTAGACAAATAGTAGTTAGCGTTCTTGTGAAGCAAGTATGTATGTGGTGCACTCGATGACGATGAGAGATATTACACTCGAATATTTGAATCGTGGACGTCGAGATTTGGAATAGAATCGGAGCCGTCCGTGTGTCGATGGATACAGAATTAAGGATATTGTCGTCGCGTTAAGCTGCCGTAAGAGCTGACCATTTGGCGTTCGTGTGTTCTGTTTTCCCAACACGTGGGGACTAACACTCCACTTTCCTTTGTCATTCCCATCATCGCGTCATTTCTACGGCTACGATTTGTGGCTGCGCTTCGACGCATGGACGGTTTAGATTTCATGTGGCCCCTTGAGAATATTTTTTTTTTCACAACCAAATCGTATTGGAGCATAAAGCTTAGCTACGAGACACTTGTTTCATTATCAAAAACAAAGCAAATAGTTTGTTACTCGTTCTTTAACGTGAAACATGGTGAAAGCATGTATATGAGAAAAGAGTTCGTACCCAAATACTAACATATAAAACATGGAGATATAGTACTAATCTTTAAATAGTTTTCAAGAATATTCCAAAATAAACAACTGTCACAAGTCATGTAAGAGAGAAAGCTACAATCACGATTTTGCTTATACATAATCGGATTCCCTTTTCTGGTTCTTGTTCCAACATTTTTAACAGAACACAAGTAAAAAAAGATTCTAAAACTTAAGAGAAAATGGCGGATTTTACGTGGTTGGAATGAAGAAAAGAGTATCATGACCAGTGGTTGCTATTTCCTCCCGCGGAAAAAAAAAAGTCGTTAAGGATGATACAAAGAGAGTATAGTTTTTAGCTGTGTGAGATGAAGATGCTGATGATGGATGTTATATAAAGCATTCTCTGATCCTTCGGTTTCACAAGTGCCAAAGCTTCT
>NC_025685.1:9996064-10036838 GCF_000633955.1 Camelina sativa | reverse complement strand
AGATTTCATGTGGCCCCTTGAGAATATTTTTTTTTTCACAACCAAATCGTATTGGAGCATAAAGCTTAGCTACGAGACACTTGTTTCATTATCAAAAACAAAGCAAATAGTTTGTTACTCGTTCTTTAACGTGAAACATGGTGAAAGCATGTATATGAGAAAAGAGTTCGTACCCAAATACTAACATATAAAACATGGAGATATAGTACTAATCTTTAAATAGTTTTCAAGAATATTCCAAAATAAACAACTGTCACAAGTCATGTAAGAGAGAAAGCTACAATCACGATTTTGCTTATACATAATCGGATTCCCTTTTCTGGTTCTTGTTCCAACATTTTTAACAGAACACAAGTAAAAAAAGATTCTAAAACTTAAGAGAAAATGGCGGATTTTACGTGGTTGGAATGAAGAAAAGAGTATCATGACCAGTGGTTGCTATTTCCTCCCGCGGAAAAAAAAAAGTCGTTAAGGATGATACAAAGAGAGTATAGTTTTTAGCTGTGTGAGATGAAGATGCTGATGATGGATGTTATATAAAGCATTCTCTGATCCTTCGGTTTCACAAGTGCCAAAGCTTCTTCTTCATTTTGAGTATTATGTTTTGTTTTCTACGCATAGTACATGTACAAACTGTTGGCTGCAGCGCAAGCTATCGAGTTTTCTGTTGGATGCCATGCGAGATGCAGCAATTTGGTTGTATGGTCGAAAGAATTAGCATTCCCGTCGACTCCGGGACTCTCTGCTGCTCCTGTTTCCCATGTTTTTGAAACTATTCATTTACCTTTATACCCACTTCCCTTTGTAGAGCTTGATACTAAAGACACTGGGGAAAAAACTCACTAACCTCTTCTAACCGCGCGCGTTATACTGCTTAGCGATCTTGATGGCCTCGAGGGAGTTGTTACTTGTCTCCTATTAGTTGGAACACAATTATATGGTCCTACTTATATAGAGAAGTAAGGAAAAATGAAAGAAAATATTATTGTCACTAGCACAAGTTTGTTACCTCATTGGATTTTTGCTTGCTTCCAAGGTTGTAGTTTCAGTACTTCCCGGGGAAACACCAAACACTCGGAAGAGATTGCTAGAAACAATTTAAGGCGTGGAAAGTTCATACCAAAAGTATGAAGTGAATGATACAATTAAAGACGAATATGTGTATTGCAGGCATACCTGTAGGAACCTGAAGCCACTCGCAATCCATCCCCACTTAGACAACACTCGAACTTATCAAAGATTGAATCATTTTCATACAAATCACAGAGCTGGAGATGGTTACAAAAAGGTAGCCATCAGTTATGCACTGAGTCTGTCGATGCACTATCATGAAGTACAGAATACTGACCTTTGGTCTTAAATATTCATGAACCTGGAAAGTTGATACTGGACCTGAGTCCATGTTGATGTCCCATAACTGACATGTAAAAAAACATAACCATGAGTCCAGTGACGCCAAAACATAAAACAAAACCATGAGTCCAGTTTTCCTTTTCCTTGTACGCTACTTAGTTTTGAACCAATCACAAATAACTTCAAGGTCATGGCATAACCATTGCTAATATAACATAAGTTCCAACGCCCTTGATTTAATGAGACATAATGCACAGTGGAATTTTAGAAAAGCATGGACCTTAAGCGTCATGTAGTCACGGCTAAGTATATATCTTCCTTCTTTCGCAAATTTGATATCCGAAACTGAAGCAATTATCTCCGTGAAAAATGATCTCGAACTTGGTGTCTCTGTGTCCTCAAACCTGCACAAAAAAAGGAATGTTAGACCTGTTTTGTTGCAATGTCAGAAATCGCTACAAGAAAATGTGGTGTCTTTTGTTTTTGTCATGCAACTATGGTATCCTCATCATCGGTGGATTATGACACATTGATCTCTGGCATACATATCTTAGTCTTTCAAATGTTTTTTTCTAGTTATGAACATAACATATTACTTCACCATGATTTCTAAAGTAGTTGAAGATAGTATTGTGCTATCCAGATGATACACCTTGTACCTATTGTGTTGGCACGAGGGATGTAACAATCACATTTTCATGGAGTAACTCAGATAATTCTACATATCTGGATCCTCTTTTCTATAAATTGCATTACTGAGAACCTTAGTTGGTAGCAGTCTCAAGACTTACAATTTGGAATGTGAGTCACATAAAGCTGATTGTCGCAGATCAATCAGGCGAATTGAGCCTTTCGAACTGCTATAGGCTAACGTATTGCAATGGGTAGGATGAAATTCAGCTGATGTTATAACCTCTGCAACAACGAACAGGATAAACATTGCAGCTCGAATTAACTCCCCCTCAGCGCAAACTTTTACTTAAAGCAAATCAAGTATGCGGGTAGAGAGATGACAAGAAGAATGCACTTGTATACGAGCTAAGCATTTAACCCACAATTTATTGACCAGGCTATAGTATCCAAATGACATTTAAGAGCTGCATGCCTCGAGAAGGACCACCACATCATTGTAGGCACATAAAAGAGAGATCTTCCATCTCAACAAATTATTTTTGCACCACTCAAAAAGAAAAACGCAGCTTACCAGTTAGATCTTCCATATTTGCAGGCTTGACATCAACAATGTTAAAACTTTGGTTGCTGATCTCCAGGTTCCAAAGATTTATTCGCAAATCATCAGCAGAAATAAATGTCTCGCCGTCACTTGAAATTTGGTAGCAAAATAACCCAAGAGAATAACATGATCAATACAAGTAAGAGGAAGGAAAACAACTATGTGACCAAATGGACGGATAACCTACCTGTTGTTTGAGATTGAGTTGATATGATAATCATGGGCATGAGTGTATACTCTTCGACATCTAGCCACTGGGCTAGTCTCATGAGTAGTAATTACCTGTATGTTATTAAATGAATTACAAGTCTAAATTCGAGCTCTACAGGTGAAAAGAATAGAAACTTCCTAATCAAATGCAGAGAAGACCAAAGAAGGGACTGAGAAAATCAAGTTACTTATAATCTTCAGCACTACCAAAACCCTAAATTGATATGAGTAATATTATTTATACTTATAAGCTCGTTATATGCCAATGCTTAATATTATTTCAGCTTACTTGGCACTAAAACTTTGACCCTGCAAGTGAGCTAAAGAATAGTACCAACCAGAAGCTTAAAAAATGTTTTGCTTCTTTGCTGTGGGATCAGGTGTTCATATTGTAGTTCAAATTAAGATCAGCACAAACAATAAAGAGGAAACAAAAAGTGGTGCAGAGTCACTACCACAGGTAATCGTAGCAACGGGATGCCTCCTGGCGGCAATGAGAAGTCATTACTTAAAGAATTGTTTACTTTGTCAGGTAATCCTCCATTAGTGAGGCATGCGTTTGTAGTCTTTGAGTTACTTGAGCTTGCAACACTTCCATTTCCTAGAGTTCTGGAAGAATCTGTATTTATATCACAGATCTTCTTGATCTTTTTATCTTGAACCTGTTTAAACTCTCACATGGGAAGAAGAAAATAATTGTGTTTAAATATTCAGCTTGAAAGGTAACTGATAAACAAGATCTATAGAGAATAATCATAGAAAAAGATATGTAGTATGTATCCATCTGATCACAACATTCAGGAAGTAATAGCATGTAACACTGTTGTTGCCTAGAAGGTTTTAATTCCAACATTCTAAAGACTGTTCGTGAGCGGACCAGTTTTTCTATAAGACACCATAAATGTCCAGTAACAAGCACAATGCAGTGCAGACCACAGTTCCCATCAAAACATTATGTCATTCAAAGAACGAAACATGGAACATAGTTGAATTTCTAACCTTCCAAAATTTGATGGTTTTATCATTCGTTGAAAGGAGAAAAAGAGCACCATTTGCTGTTTGAGACCATCTAATTTTGTTGATTTTCTCTTCTATCTCCAAACTCTTGAGGTAATCAAACTGGTAGACAAAAATCAAACATGAAAAGCCAAAACAAGGTATAACCTATGTTGTAGGAAGGAAAAAAATAAAGTGAAGACGTACCTCAGGTTCATGACTTTGAAATTCAGTTTTATAACGAAACTCTGGGTGCCTCAGTGAATAGTCTGTTCCTTCGAGATCTCTTCTTGCTCCACTGGCCTGTAATTAGAAGCATGCATTAAAAAGCATCACAAAACATAACCATCTCGTAACACATTCAGAGAAAAAGCTTGCAAGAGAGCGAGGGCATACATTTTTGGAATCTGTTCTCTCGAAAAGAACAACACGTCCACCACGGTCCCCAGTAGCAAGATGGTCACCAGATTTATCAAACTCAATCGCAGAAATTATATCAACTGCAGAGGAAACACCAGCTACAGTTTTAAGAATTCCAATCCGATTTAGATAACATCTTTTCTCGTAATGTAAGTACAATGGAAGCTCTATAGGAATCTAGTAATTCAACCCAACTGTAACTCATGAATCATTCACATCCAGCAACATACATAAATCCTAATATACAAGATATCTCCAAAAAGAACACTCAAAAGTTAAAAGAGTTCCTTTTTTTGCTGCCAAAAAAGTAACCTTAATTCTTTTACGCAATGCTCAACACTCTCTAAGCTAATATAAACGATACAATGTAAATTCTTAAACCTGATAAACAAAACAAATCCTCCTTCTCAAACCTAACTAACTATGCATACAAAGGGGAGCATAGACACGTAAGCAGATGAATACAGAAAACTTAAGAAGCAGCACCAAACCACATCAGTAATTGAATCCTTATGACTGTAACGAAACAAATTCCGATGAAAGAACAAGACTTTACAATGACCCAACACCT
The DNA here is from genome assembly GCF_000633955.1 of Camelina sativa. Classification (NCBI taxonomy): domain Eukaryota; kingdom Viridiplantae; phylum Streptophyta; class Magnoliopsida; order Brassicales; family Brassicaceae; genus Camelina; species Camelina sativa. The sequence continues at coordinate 10,032,054 of NC_025685.1, read as the reverse complement.
GATTAGGCCTTAAAAATCCAAAAAGACTAATAGATCTATGTATAAAATATGCATGTAATGTAATGATAATACAAAACAAGTTAAAAATCTCGATGGGGATAGTAGTACCTTCTTGAACTTCTTCACCAGCGCTGCGTTCACCAAAAACCTGAGAAAATCTCCAATCAAGAGGCTGAGGCAACTCTCCCGAACCTCCCACCTCATCACCACCGTTCATCTTCTCTCTGTCTCCCACTGTGACAGTCTTTCTCTCTCCCCCTCACAGAGTAATCTAACAGATTAATGAATCAACATCAGTATGAATCAGATCAGGAATCGCATTAAGAGAAAAAACACAGCTTTCGAGCTCGTGAGATAGGATTTGTTCTCCCTAGTCCCTATAGAAGAAGCATTTGATCAATCAGTATCAGGAAGATTCCCAGATTTCTACAAAACCAAAATAATCCACACTCTCTCTCTCTCTCTCTCACCATTTTTATTATTGTTAAGCAAAAAAAAAAGACTCTTTTTTTTTTTTTGCTCTATGTTAAAGGGCAAAATCGGTATTTTATCAGAAAGAAACGACCGAACGAAAAGAAAAAAAAAAAAATCACTCTTTACCGTTGGTTTAATCTGTTTTACAGAGTTGAGAAGTCTCTAAAACCTTTTCCATGGTAGTTTCTTACAGGGGTTCGTATTGTTTTGGAGTAAAAAAATAATTCAGAACAAAAAAAAAAAGTTAAGGGAAGTTGTTATATAGTATATTCATCTTTGCTCTAAAAGACTCTACGTGTCACCAAATGGTTGGGCGAGGAGATAAAAAACAATTTTGATGGGCGACTTGTTTTTTTCTTCCTCTTCTTCTTCCTCTCTCTGTCTCTCTCTCGAACTCGCGAATTGACAATTGAAGGTTACTGGTTATTGATTTTGCAACTCTGTGTAATCTCCTTTTGAATTGTAAATGAAATGATTTTTTTTTTGTTGATCGTTTCTTTCTAGTATGTTTGATACTAGTGTCTGATACTCGTTATTGATACTAGCTAGCTTGAGAATTATGTTGTTTGAGGTTTAAGTTAAACTAGAAGCTCTATATGTGGTTCTAGTCACGATTGTTTTGACTTCTCAGCTTTTGTTCCAAGAAAGTAGTTGCCTACAGTTTAATGATTATTTAATTGAATTTATGAAAACACTTGCAGGTTAATAATTGTTGAATTGAATTTGTGGACTGCAAATAATCCAGAATTTGTTCTTGAAGAGTGATCTTCTCATTCATTAATCAGTTTTGTGTCCTTGTATGAATCTGTTTTGTGTCTTGTGTGTTATGAATTCTGTTTTGTGTCTTTGTTTTCCTTGATGTATAGGATTCTACTCTCAAGCTATTCATCTAGTTGCAGGAAATGGTGGACAAAATGGGTTACGAAGTATGTCTCCTGGTTTCATTTTGTCCTCATTTTTGTAATCTCCTCTTCTCGTGAACATATTGTTTCATGAAAAATGTCTCAACTTTTCTACAAGTTAGACTTGTTAGAGTCACCAAAAGAGTTCACGAGGCGTATTTTGCCCAGATATACCTTTCACAGGTTTGCAACTGGGTTCTTTAATATGACTTTCATCCCGTTTTGGAAACTTCAATATATATGCAAAGTCTCATTTCTCTACTAATTAAGGTTGCTTTTGAGACGAAATTGCAGGTGGGTAATGCCTCATATTGTATCATCTACGACATTCGGTCTTCAGATGCAATTAATATAGCTGTTAGATGCAAGGTAAGATGCAAGACTCGTTATTGGTTATGGTAATGACTATGCTGCAGGTCCTCAGGCAATGTTGGCCTTGAGTCAAGCTAACCTTTTGGCTGTCACCGAGCTCAACTTCAATATGATCAGTAATCAAAAACTTTTATTTGTTTCTTTAGATTTAGAAAGCTGGTGTTATTGGATGATTAATGTTTTGACCACATATTTTTACAAGTTTTTTTGTATTTTTGTGCTTCTATCATATTTTTTACAAGTTCTTTTTGTATGTTTACAAATTAATTAAATGCAATATTTTCCTATTTTTATAAAATCTTAAATGTTTACACATTTATACTACTTTTATTCTATTTAAAATTTTCAAATTTTAAAAAACAATTTTTTCAAAAATAAGAGACCCAAAATTAGAACTTACTATTGGAAGAGAAAATTTTAACTAAGAGATCATGAGTTCTTTTTTTTTTTTAAATAGAAACCGATTATATATATTTGAAAAAATATCAGTACAATCAGTCAAATTCTCAAAAGTGAGCAATGAGCGAAAAAGGAGGAAAGAGTAAGAAATACCAACAATAACACCAGAAGTAGAACAAGTGATTAACCCGGTTGGAAGTTAGCAAACCAATGATAGAGATAAGTGTCTTGAATCAAGCTTGAGTGATTTGATGAGAGGATGGTCGTGTTATCGAGTCCAATGAGTCTCCTTCTTAAAATGAGTTGGATCTCCTTTCTCAGCCTTTCCGTTGAGCGAAATGAAGTTGTGTGTATCCTTGCATTTCTCTCCATCCAGATTGTATAGAGTAGGGCATGGAACAACAGCTTACAAATTAGATTAAGTTTCCTATTTGTGGTAGGATTCTTAATCCAATTGAGATAACCGGTGAATGTTGATGATGACGGAGGCGCTAGGTGAGCAAAAAAATCAAGCCAAAGAGCTTTGGAGTAAGAGCATTGGAAGAATAGGTGATCCCTTGACTCATTTCCTGTAAAACAGAGAAGGCAAGAAGCCGGAACCTGCAAATTCCAATGCCTCATGCGATCCCTTGTAGTGAGCCTGTCTAGAACTGTTAGCCAGGCCATGAAAGCCATCTTTGGTATCCCTTCCTTGAACCAAATCTGTTTGTACCATATCACATTCGGGCCAGGCAGATGAACGTGATTCCACGTTCTCTTCGAAGAGAAGATACCTTGCGTCTGGTCTGGGGTAAGATTCCAGCTGAATATATCATTACCTTCCGTAGAAGTTGGAGGAGAGCAGTCCTGCAGGCAGCTTCTAAGAAGTTGAACTTGAGAGTTCCTTCCTCTTGGAAGCATCCACTGACCATTCGAAGCAGCTTCAGAAACGCTGGATAAGATTCTAATTCCAGTTATTTGTGGGCCACTATCACCAATAATATCAAGTAGTGGACCTAAACCTGTCCAGTTCTCATGCCAAAAGAGAGTATCAACCCCAAAAACGATATGGGAATAGACGAATGGACGAGCCAAGACTCGCAACTTAACCAGTCGCCGCCATAACCAGCTTCCTGTTGGTCTAAAATCAGCAGTCCAGAAGCAACGACCTCGGATCAGATGAATCTTAACCCAAAAGACCCAAAGAGAACCATCTTGAGAGAAAAGGAGCCAGATTAACTTCAGACCGAAGATTTTGTTCCAATGAACTAATCTTTTCAAACCAAGTCCACCAGCTGACTTTGGCTGACATACAATCTCCCAAGAGACCTTAGCACCCCTAGAAGATTCTGCTACTCCCTTCCACAAAAAGGCACTACAGAGTCTCTCTAGATGATCAAGGCACTTGTTCGGCAATAAGAAGACTGATGTCCAGAAATTGATGGTACTATTTATTACCAAATGAAGGAGTTGTAGTCTCCTGGCGAAGGAGAGGTGTCGATGCATCCACCCAGAAATCATGCCTTTGATTTTATCAATTAATGACTGATAATCTGATTCAGAGAGCTTTTGTGTGATAAGAGGCACACCAAGATATCTGACTGGTAAGGATCCATGAGAGAGGTTGAGCCTGGATGCCATATCGCTAATAAATGTCCTATTGTCACCATCAAGAAACAGACAAGACTTCTGCAAATTGACTCCAAGTCGAGAGACCTTTTTGAATTGAGTTAATATCTCTAAAATTTCCAACAAAGAGGATTTTGTTCCATCAAAAAATACCAATAGATCATCTACGAAGCTTAAGTGAGTGATCAAAGGGTCCTGGCACAATGGATGAACCATGAACCTTCCTTGATTGGCATACAAATCCAATTGCTTCGATAAAATGTCCATCATCAGAGCGAAAAGTGAAGCCGAAATGGAATCTCCTTGTCTCAATCCCTTCTTTCCAGGAAAATATCTTATAAGCTCTCCATTAAGAGCAACTGAAAAGGATGGTGTTGTAAAGCAGGTAACAAGCCAGTTGATGAATACTTCCGGAAGGTCAAGGGCTCGCAGAATATTGGTCAGGAATTCTCAGTCTACATTGTTGAAGGCCTTGGATATGTCTATTTGGAGGCAGCCTCTAGTAACTGGTCCTTCCTTATTAAAATCAGACACTAGTTCTGATGCTAATAGGACATTCTCGCAAAGAAGCCTCCCTCTGATGAAAGCAGCTTGATTCCTTTGAATAGCATGATTAGTGAACAATTTCAGTCTCTTTGCTAGGATCTGAGATATTATCTTGTAAATGGTGTTGCAGCAAGAGACTGGTCGGAAATCCCCAAGCCGTTCCGACGTGACTGTCTTAGGAATGAGAGCAGTAATAGTGGCATTCACCTGCTTAAGCAGCTTCCCCGTAACAAAGAATTCTATGACTGCTGCTATAACACTGGATCCCACCGTTGCCCAAGAACTGATGAAGAAGTCCGATGTGAAACCATCGAGACCTGGAGCCTTATTACGAGGTAGGGAGAACAAAGCAGACGTCACTTCGTCTGGGGAAGGAATGGCCTGAAGAGTGGAACCTAGTTCATTGCTGCATCTGAAGGTGGTGAGAGTCTGGATTTCTTCAATTGACAGAGTTTGTACCGTGGAGTTTGGAGTACCAAGCAAATTCTGGTAGAAGTCGAGAACCATGTTTTTAAGTTGACTCACTTCCATAATCCGCTGTCCTTGATCATTCAATAATGAGCAAATCTTATTCCTTGCTTGTCTAGCCTTAACTGATCTGTGAAAGAAACCAGTATTTGAGTCCCCCTTCGAGTACCATCTTATCCGAGACTTTTGTTTTAGGAAGGACTCCTCAGCCGCAGAGAGGAATAACCATTTTTTCTTGAGTTCCTTTTCCTCGTGAAACCTCATCTGAGACGGAGTTGACAAGATTTGAGCCTGTATTCGAATTAGAGCTTCATGGGCCTCCGTAGTTCTGGCTTGAATGTTACTGAAGTTCTTTCTGTTAAACTCTTTACATCCCACTTTAACCGCTTTAAGCCTCTGACAAAGTTCATACATTGACGTACCTCGAACAACTGGAGAAGACCATGCATTGTCAAGTAAGTCGGGATAATCTGGATGAGTTGTGAAAAGATTATAGAACTTAAATGGAACTTTTCTTCTTTCTATATCAATGGTTGTAGTCACTAGTATGGGGGAGTGATCAGATCCACCCGGGGCATCAAATAATGCATTAGATTGAGGATGAGCAGTCAGCCAAGCTTCATTGATAAGAGTCCTATCCAGCTTTCTTGTGATGGGATTGGAATCCTGATTGTTGTACCAAGTGTGATTCGCTCCTCTTCCACTCAACTCTATCAATTCGCAGTTATCAATGCAGCTCTGAAATTTTGCCATTCCTTGGAGAGGCAACGGATAGGGAAAGAGAGAAAAATGGTCCTGAGCTCGGAGAATTTGGTTAAAGTCTCCTAAAATCAGCCATGGATGGTTTTGCTGGCTATTGTACTGATGTTGCTCCTCCAATAAAGCCCAAATCTGACGTCTTGCGACCATGCAGTTCCGGGCATATACAAAAGTTACTGAGAATGACTGATTTGAAGAAGGATAAAAAACACCGCAAGTGATCATCTGATCCGTCTTCTTGTATATAAAAACCTTAATAGAGGGATCCCATACTACCCATATCCTCCCATTAGGAGCAGTGAGAGAGTAGTTTAATTCATATCTCCATCCTGGGAAAGTAGTAGACAAAATACTTACCGCGTTAGCCTCTTGAACGTGCGTTTCCAAAATGCCTCTTATGAGAGGTCTTTGAGACAAAATCCAACTTTTGAGTTGTTGTTGCCTTGAGGTGGTATTCATCCCTCTTATATTATAACAAAAAATCTTCATCATCATCTATCATGAATTCTTATTTACAAAACAATACACAATTAATTCTTAAAAAAATCAAACAGTATATAAGATCCTCAATATATGAACCCCATTAATCTTGCTCTAATGAGTTATGTTAGTGTCACATATCTACAGTAAAATCTTCGTCAAACTCAACCTCATCTTCATTCCTCTGAATCCTTCACTTTTTCATACACTTGTGAGACTTCTTCGTCCTCTGTTTTAATGAATTTCAAGGTGGGGGTTGAACGTTGAAGTGTGACCATTTTGATCAGTCTTACACAAGGAGAAAAATGAATCAGTGTGATGAAAATAAAGACATCACAGAAAGGAAAAGAAACAACAAAGTGGAAATCGCACAAGAGGTTGATATGGATCAAGTCAACTACTAGGGGAAAAGTTGTTTCGTTTTTGGGTTAAGAAGTTACTGGGCCATTAACATATCTAAGCCCACTTAACAATTGTGTTTTTTGGTGACTTTGGTTAAATTATGGAACCCACAAAGAAGAAGAGGAGCAGCAAGTGAGCAAAGGACAAGACAAGAAGCAATGAGAGTCTTTAGTTTAACTATGCTAGTAGGAAAGAGTGTCTTGTTGGTTATAATGTCTAGCTAATCAAAGTTTTAAGAGTTGTTGGCGTTTAAAGTGATCTCTAGTACTAGTAGTTATTAAGTCTAGAGTCCAAGTAACTGAGTGTAGTGTAAGTATGTGTGTGTTGTGTCTTGTAAGAACTATCTTTGGTGATCAATAACAAAATGTAGACAATTAAGGCTTTTTCTCTTTACTCGCTTCCTAAACGCTTATGTCTTTGTTGGTACAAGAAACAAAACAAAGAATAAGACAAGAGAGATAAAGGAATTTAACTAAGACATGTAATTTAATTTGCTTCATTGCTTTCCAGTGTTTGATTTAAGAAATCCTCCCAACATCACCAGGGTTGTTTTAGTTTACAAGGTTAGAGCCTTAACAGCCTCTATAATCCTCAAAACTTTTTCCAGCTGTTAATTGTTAATCTTATCAAAGGTCCCTTGGCACCACACCACCACCACGCCAATACCAGTATCTCTAACGAACGTGGACTGAGCTAATATTACTATATCTTCCGTACATTTTTAGTCTAAAACAGTAAATATTTAGAAAAATATAATCTCATTCTGAAGTTTTTTTTTCATGGGGTACAGCGTATATTCGATTATGACGAAAGTAAGAAGATTCTATTGATCATCCATGCATGCCTTACCGACCTACCAAGCACATCAAGCCCTAGGCCTAGAACAACGTAACTTGTTTTATCATCATTTTTAATTAAGTAGATTTTCAACTAGTATAAAATACAATATCGTCTCTCAGATATATCATTTTTATATTAGCCGGCTTGACTTCTTTAATTTATAAGCATATTTAATATTTCTTAAATAGCATTTTCAATGGAGCACTAACTATAGTCTATATATTATATTATATGTACTCTAAAAATCATTACAACCTCTAAACTCCATTTACCTAGCTCTTTTACTTAACAACTATCTGGTTATATGACCAGTGTAGAGATCCTTTAAGTAAAATAAGTTTTTTTTTTGGTAAACTTAAGTAAGTAAATTAAGTTACATGACATATTTCCATCATAACTCATAAGCATGTAGACCATGCATGTCGAGCCTAAAACTCATTTACCTTTTCTATTCATCAATAACTATCTGAATCTTTTAGCCTAAATAATCTCATACACCTGTGATTAGATATTTAGATGACCATGCAGATACTTAGTCAAATGACATATATCCATATCCATTATAAGATATCAAGAGGGGGTTTATGATCAAACAACCTCGTATATAATTTGGATTAATGATATGCCCGTATTGTGTTATACGTACAGGACATATCCGTAAGTTAGTTTTGTCTGTTCGACATATATGAAATATCATATCTCGTTTTTAAGAAAAATGTAGTGACGCAATTGGTGACGGATACGTATCACATGATCGATGATCCACTTTTACAATATTGTTTTTGTTAAATTAGTATAAGCTAGTAAACGTACGGTACATATATAATTTAAAAACCAAAAATCAAAAACTAAAAATTAAGTGTAAAGAATCTTCACTATTCACACAAAATAAAAATTATAAATGACATGGGAAGCTTGTGACATATCTGGCAGTAATCGAAAAAGTTAAATAATTTTTGTGTCTATCCAAACTAACTTCTAATTTAATTATATTAATTGTACAATTGTCTGACTCCCTTCTTCTAGGAGGTTATAGATTAGATTAATGTAAAGATCACGATGGAGAAACAGTAAATAATATGACAGCTTTGGTACATATCTGATTTCATTCGCAAAATTAAAACAATTTCATTATCTCTCGGAAGTCGGAACTATTTCTTACTTATCTTTATTCTATAATTGTCTATGAGGTAGAGATAAATTTACAGTAATATAAAGATCACTGTTGGAAAACTGTTAATATATAACACTATGATAGATTAAGAGATAAAAGAATTATGATAAATTAATTCGTGTTTGGGATGCCACAAGGCCCACAATTATCTTGATCCATGTGTGTGACCGCTTAACGTTATATTATAGTATTACGTGTATTTAGTAGCTAAACCTTTCAAACAACCCTAGCATGTCTGAACCATTGCACGATATATCCATGCCCTATGTGGAAAAAAAACTCAATTCTCATCTTTATTTATCAATTATTCATGGTTTTTAATCAAACGATGTACGTGGTTAAAAGTCCAGGATCAATTATTCATGCTTTTTGAATGCATTATTAATTTGAATGCATTGGTTATATCTAAAATAATGTTCTAGAAAGTGTGTAACGTCTAAACGTCCAAACCCCCACCATCCGTTGGTCGTCTCTATAGACTCCATTCTCGTCCGATGGTGGGTTTGTTATTTTGAAAACTTTTGAAACTTGGTTACCAATTCTTCAAGTTTTTTGAGAAAAATAACTTTAACTAACTAACACATGCTACTGTATTAATTGTTTCAAGTGATGTTAGAGATGATGCAAGTTTTTTATTCCAAAAAAATATGGCAAGGGTTGGTTTTTGTATTATATATACTGTTGAAAGTAAATAAGCTCTCAAATTAATTCATATTCAATAACAAATTACTCTAAATATATAAATTGGCACAAAATTAGCCATGCAAATCGTTTTTTAAACAACACATTTACAGCTGATGCCGTTTTAGGTTCTAGGTTTGTATGGCTAATTACCTAGAACCAGTGTTTTCAGAACCGGACCGGACCGGCCGGTCGAACCGGTTAACCCGCAACCCACTCAATATGCCGGTTTGGGTTTTGCTCTATAACCGTGATGTTAACAAACCGGAAAAACCCGGATAAATTCGGTAAAAGCCGGCGACCCGCCTTAATTAACCGACCCGCTGGATTTTGGGTTTCATTAATCAAACGATTTTAGCATTTTAATTTGAATAGATCTGTTAATTTTTCACCTTTTCTGCAAAATTTGATGAAGAACAATATTCTGGCCGGGTTTGAGTTGAAGTCACGAAGAAGAGGAAAGAGAAGAGACACGTGAGAGAGGGTTAGACAATTAAGACCAACATTACTGGGAGATGCTCTCTCAAATACTCTTATTAAAAAAAAATAAAAGGAAGAGAGAAGAGAAAAAAGAAGGAAACGTTTTTTCTAGAGTCACTTGAGAAACGATTCTCAGACCAAACAAGACATGTGTCATTTGTTCAGTGGAACAGAAATTAAAATAATAATAATAGTAATAATTTGTAAAAGAAATATTTTTTTTTTGTTTTTTTGAGAAATGTTCAGCCGTTACTTGAGTAATGATGCTCTAATAGGATAGATAACAAATCATTTTTATTAATTTTATATACTACAAGAATTTATTATTATTATTTGGTTAGATCATCCCATTAGGTCCTAGACATATATGTATATTACATACTGATATATATATATATATACAAATAATATGCTCTCAAATATAAACAAACAAACTAAGAAGAATTAACAATTTTAAATATGATTTAGTTCTATGTAATTAAATTAAACGAGTGAACAATTATTAAAATTTAGAAATAGAAATTTGTTACATATATCAAAAATAAAAGAATAATATTATATTTATAAGATGTATAATATATATAAATAATTAAATATATTTAAATATTATTGACCCGCGGTCGAACCGGGTTGACCCAATGAACCGGTGACCCGATAGTTTTCCCGGTTTAGCATCCGGTTCGGGTTTCAAAACATTGGGTAGAACCTTGTATTGTTCTAGGTTCCTTTTGTTCATATCCTTGCATGCCGTACAACCTACCACCCAGATCAAAGCAGAACCCTAGAACAATTAGTTTATCTTCATTTTTAGTTCACTAGTTCTTTTCAAATAGTACTAATTAATAGTTTTCATCACTAATATTATTTTTATGTAGCCGGCTTGACTTGCTGATAAGCATATTTTCTTAAATAGTATCTCAAATTGTGTGTGTTTGTGTGTATATATATTTACTCTTAACACTTCGTCACAAACCTGAAAAGCATTTACCATATTTATTGAATAGCTATTTGTATTCTAGCATGAATAATCTCACAAGTCACAAGTCACTAGATTAAATGAACAATGAATAGTAAATAATACTGTAATTGACTAAACAAACGTGCACAAAAAAGAAAGAATAATAATTAATAATTGACTATAATTTATTAAGTTATTAAGAGCAGCAACACAAAATAAACATGCATTTATCTGAACGAAAAGAGGTACCTAAATCGTAAAGTCTATGATTGAACTCTCCATCTTAAACATATACAGTTTCTTCCTCTGAATTTGTAAACTGGCTTACGGAAAAAAATCCTTGGTAAAATGTTTATTTCTGTATATATGAAATATATATATTCAAGGCCATCTCAAATTATTGAAACTAAGAAATGTCCCACGCGGTAATAGGGTTTACAGTTAATATAGTAAAATATGTAACATTTTGTAATTAAATATATATTAAGTTTTGTTAGCTGTGTCTAAGATAAATAATTTATTTATATTTCATATTTTAAAAAAGTTATTGTTTATAGTAAATAAATTACATAGCTTCCAATACTAAACAGTTAGACAAAAAAACTAAAATAATCGATCGATACTATGTAATATGTGAAGAGAGCTTTTATTAGTTGGAATTGAATATGCATTTGAACTGAGCAAAATTTTTGAAAAAATTCTGGAGTAACATTACTTATATAACCACTTTTTAGTCTAGTGGTTAATTTTTTTTTAACATTATTTAGTCCAGTGGTTAAAAACCTTTTTAACATTAAAGTGGTTATATAAATAATGTTAATTTTAAAATTAAAATTAACATTTAATAAAAAGTGGTTATATAAATAATTACTCTTCTACAATAAGGGTAGATTGAAAATTAATGTTATATATTTTGCGGATTTTAATCTTTCTTGAATTCATTTTTACTATAGAAAACTTGTTCAGTTTTATTTTATGTTGTAAGAGATATATTTGCAGAATTTATAGTCCCCAATTATGTGTATATATTATATAAGAAAAACTATAAATTACTGATCGATCGTGTTCGATTGCATAGAATCCTTTTGATGCAGTGATTGATTAATAATTTATTAGTACTTTTACCTAAGGTATATATATATATATATATATATATATATATATATATATATATATATATATATATATATATATATATATATATATATATATATATATATATATATATATATATATATATATATATATATATATATATATATATATATATATATATATATATATATATATATATATATATATATATATATATATATATATATATATATATATATATATATATATATATATATATATATATATATATATATATATATATATATATATATATATATATATATATATATATATATGATGTTAGATTTCTAGAAAATACGAAATTATGCAAATTATTAGATTTCTAACATGATGCTAAAAGAATAGTTCGTTGAAATTCTATACTTTAAAAACAAAATGATCTACCGTAAACATGGTATGATGTCCTTTTGTTTTTCACACTTGGAGTGCCTTCTCAACTTGGTTGGACATGCCTGATGCGAACTGCACCCAAACTCTAAGGAGGTTAGTGGCACAAGCAACTATCTAATACTATATGGATTAAGAGGAATGCACGCCTCGACAACAACCAATCAACACCCTCTCACATCCTGTTCAAACAGCTAGATCGACAGATCCGTGATGCCATACTTCCAAAGAGCCACAGAAAAAATTTCAAAAGGCTACTACATGACTGGTTGAAGTACGGATATTAAAAACAGAGGAAGCTGGGATATATATTTCCTCCTGTTTCTTTATCAGATTTCCTATGTCTTTTAATTTTTTGTGTGGCAAAGGTTATCTCTTGTATTCAAAGCTATTGTAAATCACTATAATGGAGTTTTTTTAATGAAAATTCACAGTTTTACAAAAAAAAATTATAAGGAGAACTGTCGCTCGTGAGTCGTGATTCGTAAAATCTTTAGCATGTGGAAACGCTTGCTATCCAAATGATGTCAGTAATTATTATTTGCTCATTGTGAATGATGTAGTTATCATTTATAATAGAATCAAGTTCTAGAGTTGTAATTATAGACGACTATATTCAACTGTGATTGTTAACAAAATGTGTGGACTCAATAGGAGACGGATACGTGTCACACTGTCACATTACAACCCGATGCTCCACTTATTATTGTTAATTGTTAGTAAACGGTCCAAAGTTTTTAAAATAGAGCTAAATGTAATGAATCTCGAGTACTATTCGCACTATATAAAATTAGTAATGGCATGGGGAAGCTTGTGGTTTATATCTGGCAATATTCGAAAAGATAAATAAATTATTCATCCTCTTTCCAAACTAGTTTACTTATCTTAGTTCTATATATAATCGTTGGCTCCCTTCTTCTAGGAGATATACACAGATAAAATAGAACTAGGTAACAACATGCATCATGTGTGAAATAAATTAATTTAAATAAAATTATTATGGGTAAATTATAATTATTGAATTAATATTCGTTTGTGTTAAATGTAATATGTAATTAAAGTATTTTTAATTCAAATTTTCGTTTATTTTGTTTAAAATCTTTAAACGTGAAAAAGTTTTTACGTAGTCGAGAAAATATTGATAAAATATTACTATTTATGGCAACATGTCTTTTTGTGATTTTAAAACCAATTTATTGAAACAGGACAAATGAATAGATAAAAAAAATATTAAAAATTTTGGAATTTTTAAGAAGTATAATATGCATTTACATTTGTGAAAAAAAAAATATGCATTTACATAAAATGTAAAGATATGAATACTATTAAGTTCAAATTTGTATTTTAATTTGCTGATTTTTTCGTTCATATTTTTTTTTAGTGTTCGGGAAAAAAATTTGTATATTATATAATGAATAACTATTTTTACGAATAAAATTAGCTATTACATTTTAAAAGTTTTTAAAAGTACACGTTAACAAAATATAGTACATGTAAAAATAGTGAAACTTAACATCTTCTATTATTATTTTTTGGTTAAACATATAATGACATATATTGTAAATAGTATTACTAAATGAGATTAAATTGCTAAAAAATGTGTGAAGCTCTCTAGTAACGACACTTCAGCATTTTTTTCAAAATGCTTCTCTATTAATATATAGGAGATAACTATATATGATAGTGGATTTACTGTAAATAATAATGATGGATTAGTAGTGTTTTGGTAAAAACAATCACACAGTTTTAGTTATAAAATTGTGTGCAACTTATTTAATTAATGTCATGTAGTTTAGTTTAAATGAAAACTTTAGCACCACAGAATAGAGAATACTCATAATATAGTTATACATTAATCATTTATAACTAATCTCATTGGTCTTTGAGTTAAAATCTACAGAAGCCTTTCACAACTTGACAGCTAAGAACCACTAGTAGCTTACATTTCAATGAGGTTGGTTTGGCCACCAACTCGGCTTTGACTTGTTTATGCCTACGATTGATCAAGGGATGGATAACTTGTTTTTATTCTTATCTCGTTTTTGTGCAAGAAACAAAAAAGATCTACTTATTTAATCTCACTCTTTCCAGGTAAGGAAAAACTTATATACCCCTATGTGGAATATGCAGATAACATCAATTTTTGTAGCACAAGGAAACTCACCTATGTAGTTTTCAGTTTTCACAGACGACAATACCTCCTGAACATTAAAGAAGCAACTCCTTGTTTGGTAACCAACTCCATAACGGATGTTGTTAATAGGAACACTCACAAAGTTTTTCACTTATAAAAGTAACGTTAACACGACTGTACATTTATAAATGGAACCCATAATCATGTAGTACGAATGGGTATAACAAAACTCACGTAAGCGTTAAATAATCACTCTCATAATTTAGAGGGGAAAAGATACCCTTAACAACATGGCGATTTTGATCCCAAAAACAAAAAAAACATGGCGAATATAATATGTAGTTTAAAAAAGATAAATTAATGATTATCAGTAAGTAAGGACTAAAATCCATTTCTGTATTTAAGTAATAATATCCTACTTTTAGAATCTACGTCGTGATTTGTGACCCTATGGTCTGAATAAACACAGAGTAGACCGTTACCTATAGAAGACTTAAGTAATTCTTATTCTATACAGAAAATAATAATTCTAAAACAAGAAAGTTTAATCATTAGCTGACTTATAGATAAAAAGATATATATAAACGGAACTTGTTCATGTTAAACTTGTAAAAATGATTAGTAGTTGGCCATTCATGAATAAGGATGAGATTGAGAGGGGCTTGAAATTATGCACACCATATTCTTAACTTAGAAAATGTACTTAAAATAATAATAAAAAGCAAACCGATTCGTCCCACTAATCTCTACATCGGAGTGCCTTACCCATCAGCATGTACGATAGATTCTGGAGAATACTTCGTTTGGCAAAGCGACCATTCAATTAAGGGATTTAACTGACAATCTTATTTATATATATACGACATTTCTATGATTAATATCTGTACGTTCATATGTTTGATAACTATAATAATACTAAAAATTAGAAAGGCATTTGGGAAACAAAGAAAAAGGAAGAAACACGACAAAAAGAAAGAAGAGAAATATATCGACGATACTATCATAAAGAAAGATTTGATCGGACCGGTAAAGGAGTAATACAAATTCACTCTAGCCAATATCGGCGATTGCAAAGGAGACTTTATTTTGACTTCGAGAACATTGTCAAAACAATCGGGTTCGCCGCTAAATTGATGTCGTCGGAACGTATACTTTCATGGTTTTTTTCTTCTTCTTTTGTTGTCATCTAGAAATTTGATATTAAAAATAAAATAATACAAAATACAAGGTTGGTAGTTAACGAAATAACCTTGCAAACTAAGCCGGCTATAGCTAGGGGTGGGCACAAGACAAATTACCCTCTTTTTTTAGAGATGCTTGTTGTTTGATTTCACTTGTACGAGTAACAATGTACTTGTATTTGACTCGTTGAAAGCGACTATCCTTGATTTTAAGTACTTTGTTAAAGAATGATGGACTTATAAGTTATTTCCCTTATCTTATTATTTGCTACTTGTAAATTATTTTCGAATGTTTTGCAGTTACTTGTTGATTAATTTATATCTAATAATAACAAGAACGAGTAACTTATAAAACAAACAAGGTATTAATTTTTTTGGTTAGTTATTATTTAACTTTTATCGTAAATATCTAAATTATACTAGTACTTGTTATTTACTTTGACGATGAATACCTATGTTTTCAAAACTGATATGGGGACGACGTCTAATACTTCTTTTTTTTTCCGACGTATAATACTTATTGTGCCCAATTTTAAAACTGACGGATAATCGTAATTTCGAGGTGAGAAATTTTTATGCCAAAACTGAAAAAAAGAAAAGCAAAGTAGACCTAAACAATAAAATAACAAAGACTGAAACTTATTAACACGAGACACCAAATCAAAGAAAATCGGAATCTAACCAAATTTATGGTTATTCCTTAGTATTATTATCTCGGTATTTTGTCTTGAGATGAGATGTGTACGTGCCAAAGGAAATCATTTAACATGACATGATAGTTAGATAAAGATAAGTCTTGATTAAGAAAACCAAATGAGGATAATTTTTTTTTAATATCTCTAATTACGACATTTGACCTATAAATTAAACTCCTTAACTGCTCCACTTTCTCCATGTACATTTTCACACAAAACGACATACTGACACGTGTATGGATCTTTATATATATATAATGTATCTGTGTGTACATGCATGTGGGGTTGTATTTGATGATGTACATATGTAAATTACTCTATTAATTGTTTTTAAAAAGCTATTCACGATTTCTTTTTTTTGGTCGAATACAATAAATAAACGAGAGTTCTTGCCTTGGTAATTGAAAGTTTGAAAAATTTATGAGAAAGGTTTTATTATTGAGCCAAATGAGGTTTACAGTAGGTCAACGATAGAAGCAGTGAAAATGTATAGTAATATTTACTAAAGTTTGTTGTGAGAGTTAACCATAGTTGGTTTAGATTATTTCTTTAGTCTAGGACTATATAATATATAAGGTCTGAGAGTGTTAAAGAGGAATATCGAGAAATTTGTGGGTTAATTCTAGAGAATGGGAGGAGGTCCATTTAACAAAATCCCCAACCTCTTGTAATTCTCGTTTCTATGATCTATCAAATTCATTTTATATAAGCAAATTGTATGAGTTAATAAGAGTCAAATGGTGTTTGTTTCTTGGAGGTGAGATTTTTTTTTTTAGAATTGTGACACCCCAGTTTTAGAGAGGGAAAGGTTGAAAAGAATTGATTTGACCACCTATGTCACCAAAGTGCACTTATCTTTTCGGTCAAGGGTCATGAGAGAACTCTACAGTTAAAGGTGCTTATGTTGGAGTAGTCTCATGATGGGTGATCTTCCGGGAAGTGATTGTTAGAACTGTGCGAGTGACGCCAAAACACAGGGAAAGATCATGTGGTAATTTGTAGGGACGGTAACAAGCCTTTAAAGCTTCCCGGACATAGCAAACCGGCCGTCGGATATGGATGGGCTCACGTGCCTAGTGAGAGGATGTGAGGCCCATTAAAGAAGGTGGGCCCATGGACTGGGATTGGACATGAGGCCCACTAAGAGGTGGCGGTCGGGGCGTTACAAGTGGTATCAGAGCCGAACCCAGACGAGTGGAGTCGAGTGGGCTCACACCATTGGGGGTAGCGGTTTTGGTGCGCAACGAGGACGTTGCGATCTGTTAGTGGGGGTGAATTGTGACATCCCGGTTTCAGAGACTTGCGGAGGGTTTAAAAGAATTGATTTGGCCACCTATGTCACCAAAGTGCACTTATCTTTTCGGTCAAGGGGCTTGAGAGAACTCCACAATTAAGTGTGCTTATGCTGGAGTAGTCTCAAGATGGGTGACCTTCCGGGAAGTGACTGTCGGAACTATGCAAGTGAGGACAAAACACATGGAAATATCACATGGTGGTTTGTAGGGACGGTAACAAGTCTTTAAAGCTTCCTGGACGTAGCAAACTGACCGTCGGATATGGGTGGGCTCACAGACCTAGTGAGAGGACGTGAGGAACATTAGAGAAAGTGGACCCATGGACTGGAGTTGGACATGAAACCCACTAAAATGTGGCGGTCAGGACGTTACAAGAATAATATTATTTAATAATTAGTTAAATTACAATTTAATTATCATTAAAAGACCCAGTAATTTTAAAAATAATTAGTACATCAAAAATCTCCATAAATTTTATAAAATATTTGTGAAATGAAATATTTTTTTTTTCAAAACATTTTATATTATGGAAGAGAGAGAGTATTGATCAATGACAATCACAAATATATATATTGGTCTCTATCTAGAGGTCTGTAACATGGCAACCAACTATCGGTTTATTTATTTATATGTATCAAAGTTATATGATTTTAAATTTTCGAGCTGCAAAATTGCCAAATACTAGGATTTTAGGATCACGAGTTAAGTAAGCCATTTATGATTTCATTTGCCATATAATTTTTGAGGACGGTAATATTTTCTAGAAAACATAGTCAGATCAATGAGAGTCTCATTATGAGACTACATTTAACATTTTAAATTTTTTTAGCAGTGCATCAAGATAATACTAAATTTTTATGTGCACACTATTTTTCGTAAATCGAGGTATTATATATTCTACCTCTTTGGTTCAAAAGGAGTAACGGTCTTAATTATGGTATGTTGGTTTAATAAATACTTCCTATCTCTCATAAAAATTGATGTTTTGGGATATTTTTTAGTCGCACAAATATTGATATTTTGTAAATTTTAAGAAGTAATCATTGAAAATATTTAAAATTTTGAATTGTTATTGGTTTAAAATTAAATACTATTTTTTTAGTTAAAGAAAAAAAATATATTTAAACTCACTAATCATTGTTTTTTTAAAATGTGTTAAAATTTCTAAACAAATCTTTATGAGACAGAGGAAGTATCGAACTTTTGGGTTTTGGCTATCGAATGTGTATATATAGACCATCCAATGCCATCTTATGACTCCTTAGAGCCATCTAAAAACAATGATACTTAGCTTATTAGACGTTGAGAATATTGCCTTCTGTTCAACGGTATGTATTGCATCATTAACGTTACTATAACGCGCGTATTCGAGCTGAGTTGTTTATAGAATTTTATATTGATGTTTCTTGCATAAATCCTTTCTATCGAAATCCACAAGAACCTTGGTAATTATGTTTCTGGGAATCAGCATTGTCTATTTTGGAACATGAGACCATTTCTCTTTTTCCTCCACTCAATAAATTAAATTAAATGCAAGATCTTACTGCTAGAGTTGCAAACTAATTACTACTCCATGTTTTAAGTGAAAACACATAAATTAAGAAATGATTACTATAAGTTGGTTCAACCAGTCCACTCATAAACAAGACTGCAAAATAATAAATATTAAACTAATTTAAAAGTAACATAAAAATTTGAAAACATTTTATATTATAAAACAAAAAATCTTCTCTAAAATATTTTATATTATAAAACAAGGGAGTAGTAACTAGTAACCAATGTTTTGAAACCCGAACCGGATGCTAAACCGGGAAAACTATCGGGTCACCGGTTCATTGGGTCAACCCGGTTCGACCGCGGGTCAATAATATTTAAATATATTTAATTATTTATATATATTATACATCTTATAAATATAATATTATTCTTTTATTTTTGATATATGTAACAAATTTCTATTTCTAAATTTTAATAATTGTTCACTCGTTTAATTTAATTACATAGAACTAAATCATATTTAAAATTGTTAATTCTTCTTAGTTTGTTTGTTTATATTTGACAGCATATTATTTGTATATATATATATATATCAGTATATAATATACATATATGTCTAGGACCTAATGGGATGATCTAACCAAATAATAATAATAAATTCTTGTAGTATATAAAATTAATAAAAATGATTTGTTATCTCTCCTATTAGAGCATCATTACTCAAGTAACGGCTGCACATTTCTCAAAAAAACAAAAAAAAAAAAATATTTCTTTTACAAATTATTACTATTATTATTATTTTAATTTCTGTTCCACTGAACAAATGACACATGTCTTGTTTGGTCTGAGAATCGTTTCTCAAGTGACTCTAGAAAAAACGTTTCTTTCTTTTTTCTCTTCTCTCTTCCTTTTATTATTTTTTAATAAGAATATTTGAGAGAGCATCTCCCAGTAATGTTGGTCTTAATTGTCTAACCCTCTCTCACGTGTCTCTTCTCTTTCCTCTTCTTCGTGACTTCAACTCAAACCCGGCCAGAATATTGTTCTTCATCAAATTTTGCAGAAAAGGTAAAAAATTAACAGATCTGTTCAAATTAAAATGCTAAAATCGTTTGATTAATGAAACCCAAAGTCCGGCGGGTCGCCGGCTTTTACCGAGTTTATCCGGGTTTTTCCGGTTTGTTAACATCACAGTTATAGAGCAAAACCCAAACCGGCAGATTGAGTGGGTCGCGGTCTGAAAACACTGCTAGTAACAGTTGGTTGTTTATGGCAAGATCCTAAACTTATGTAGTTATACAACATTGGAATAGCAAATTATCGCTATCTGGGTCATTGACATATATATACTACTATACAGTATCAAGCTTCATTCATTTTCTATTTGAAGATTTTCAAGGCTCTTTACAATAATTGACTACTAAAAAATACAAAAATTATTTTGAAAAAATAAATTCAGTTTTTAATATGTATGAAAATCTGGAACCATCAATTTTGTTCAAGAGAGTAAGTATAAAATACAAAAAATAAGAGTAAGTATAAAATGGTAGGAGTAATTTCTCTGACAATTTATGTAATTATGGAAAGTAAACAATCCAAACAAATAAATAAGAGTAATAAACAAAACTGATAAAAAACCAATAACGATAGCAAGGTCAAGCATAGGGGTCACCAATCACCATCATATCGATAAGAGAATCTATAAAAAAAATTATCATCTAATTAAGGGAAACTTCTACTAAGTACATAGGTAGTATTTTATTGGATATATAATTAACAAATATCCCGGATTCAAACACACAAAAATAGAGAGAACCAATAGCCGATTCCTATATTATAAATAGCCGAACTCCCTTATATATGTTGGTTAAGTAGAGGCATTATACACATAGTCGAGAAAGGTAGAGAATAAAATAATTGCAAACAAAGATGAAACGAAAGAGATGTGAAATGGAAGAGACAACCAAGAAGAAGAAGATGACAGAGATTGGATCTGCCATTGAAGAACTCTCTGTTCTCTCCATAGCCAAGACCACAATAGTTACCACCGAAACCGAAGCCACTACAAACATCATCAATTTACCTTTAAAGCCTCTCCTATCTTTCTGCAAATTAATCGTCCAAGTTCTTGGTAATTTTTTATGCCATTTTTTTTCTTTTTAAAATATATAAACTTTGTTATTCTAAAACCAAATGAGAAATATTGTTTTGCTTAATATATCAAAGTTTTTATTTATTTATTTAGTTAACATGAAAGAGTTTCTGTGTTATTACGAATCTACCTCTAAGCTAATGTTTGGTTTTCTTGAATTAAAGCATAACTAGCTCCTCCAATGGTTGTCCTGAAACTTTGTTGATTGATTGCAGATAAGATTGGCCCGACAATGGCTGTTCTCCGACAAGACATTGATCAAAATATTCAAGTAATTACTTTTGTCTCTATTATAATAATATTAATATTATATACATACATCATTTTCAATGCTCGTAAGCTCTTGCGTAACTCACTCTAGATTATTATATAAGTACATTTTTTATCTCAGAAAATAAAAAAGAATACTACTAGTACTACATGTTTCCCTAGTTACCTGATGCAGTGTATAATTAACTATTAAGCATGATTAGAAACCATTGATGTTTCGACTCGCCGCCCTAGAATTTTTCATCTCTTTCGACACGAGGACCCATCTACACCTTTACGTAGCTTTCAGGGTCATTTTCGTTATACAGTCTCTTCGATTGAATGGACCTGATTTTTTTCTTATCAACTTGTTAACCTATTCTGTTTATTGAGTTTTTTTTTTTTTTTTTTTTTTTTTTTTTTTTTTTTTTTTTTTTTTTTTTTTTTTTTTTTTTTTTTTTTTTTTTTNCTTAAAACTGTTCTGTTTATAGAGGCTAGAGAAGATGTGGGAATCTGATCCTCTTTTGTACTCAAATTTGGCTGAGATACTAAGACAAGAAGCGAAGGAGGGATCCTCTAGGAAACCTAAAAGCTGTAGCAGAGCTGCTCTTTGGCTAACGAGGTACGTATCATTTAATTAGTACATGTAAATAAATATAACCAAAAAAAAAAGAATATGAACTAACAATAGTTTTGTTAACTATTGTAATCCCGAACTATTTAGAGCGATGGATTTTACGTTAGCGCTATTGCAACGGTTGGTGAAGGACATGTCACAAAACATGGAACAAGCCATAGAAGAGTCTTATAATTTGACTATAAAACCATGGCATGGATGGATCTCTTCTGCCGCTTTTAAGGTAATTATTATTTACAATGTTCACTATAATAATTACATCTCGAGTATATAGAAAAAAACAAATTATTCTAAAAACAAATTCGTGGTATATATGCGTTTGTGTTTGTCCGAAAAGGTGGCTCTTAAACTGGTTCCAAACAACAGCACATTCATCGATGTGCTTGCGGGAAAAGACGAGACTCACCAAATGGTCCAAGATGATATAACAAGTCTAATTTCATTGCTCCTTCCACTTCTAAACCAACTTCATTCTATTTTGGTAAGATTTATAATTTCCTTTTCCTCAATAGTTTTTATGTATTTTTTAAGACTAATTTTGATTTTGATTTATTTTCTTTGGGGTACGTAGGAATTATACGAAGTGAGCAAACTAAAGTCGCCGTGAGAAAGAGAACTGAAGAGAAAGGACTGAAGGGTATAGTTTTGGTTGTAACAAAGTCTAACGTGTAGCATCATCACTTCTTCGATGAGTTTCATAAATTTCTCTTTTTAATGAGTTATTTATCTAACAGTTTTTATCACGCATACAATGATGGTACATGAGTTTGTATGGACCATATATACATATAATAGCTGTGTATATAAAGCCCAGACATTCCCATAATCAATTTCTTGTTACAATTTTGAGTCGTTTTCACTTTCCGTGATTTAAATTACGTAAAATCCACCAATTGCATGCCTCTCGTCAATTAACAAAATAATAATAATTTTTTATTTAAGAATAAAATGTAGCTACTAACTAGTTGAATGAAGAATAAAATATTAACAATTTTATTATATAAACCTGACAAAATTACTAATTAACAATATCGTGACACGTGTCAAATATATTGATTAGATGTCGACACATATCTAATTTTATTCACAGAATTTTGTATGTTTATATATTAAAAAATATCAAAGTTACTCGTTAACAAGATAGTGACACGTGTCAAATATATTGATTAGATCATGACACGTGTCTAATTTTATTTACAGAATTCTACATGTTTATATTATATAAAAAAATTATTTTTCTAAATAAAAAGGAAAACTAATAAAATCAATATACTTTCTAATTATATTATACATGTGTTCTCAATAAAATTTGACATGTGTTAACAAAAACGAAATTAATTAAACATGTATATTAATCAATAAATAATGAATAACAAAGTTAATAAGAATAACATAAGTTATTTAACATAATTTTAGTCGAATATAAATTATTTACAGAATTTTACATGTTAATGTTATATAAAAAAATTATTTTTTAAATCAATAAGGAAAACTAACAAAATCAATATACTTTCTAATTATATTATACATGTGTTCTCAATAAAATTTGATATGTGTTAACAAAAACGAAATTAATTAAACATGTATATTAATCAATAAATAATGGATAACAAAGTTAAAAAGAATAACATAAGTTATTTAATATAATTTTAGTCGAATATAAATTGTATTTATCGTTGTAATATAAATTTTTATTGTAAGTAAGTACACAAAACCTTGAAAGAGTAATGAACTTAAAAAAAAATTTAATACATCATGTGTATTAGTATAGTTTTACATGTTTTATTAAAGATTTTAATGCATGCAGTAATATGAGAAACCTGAAAGAAAAATAGAAAAACTGAGTTTGTAGGAATGAATTTTTGGTTAATTGATGAAAACTGAAACGACCTGACCCATTTTTTTTTTAATAAATAATAATAATATAAATAACTATGACTAGTGGTCCCATATCCACTAGCCACCTAACCATAATCACAAACAACAGCGGAATAACAATACCAATTAAATAACCAACTAAACCAATAATCCAATATTAATCCATAATAGAATAACCAACAACCAATCCTAACCATTTCAATGTCAAACAACAGGAAACCAAGGAACCGGCAACCTAATAAGTTCTAAAGACCCAACTCTAGCAACCTAACAATGCCAGACAGCATCCAATCGAGTTCCTAGAACATATTCCTCTTCATTGCCTTGATTCCACGATCACACTTTGCCTTTACCTGCACCACAAACACAAATTGAGATGCATGAGTATTTGATAAATACTCAGTGAGGCAATCCTCCCATCTACTGGGCTATACACACAAGCAATAAGATCTCTCATGCCACAAACAACAACAATAAAACAAACCAGGAACATGAACAAGTGACCCGACACGATCTGGTTACTGTCAGAATGGTGTCGACCGATACCAGAAGGTGTCGACTAAACATCTGGTGTCGACCAACACCACTTGGGTGTCGACCGACACCTGCTCGACACCCCTGAAACCCTAACGGTGTCGACCGACAACTCCACATGGTGTCGACCGACACTCGCTAAGTTCCCGAGCCGTCCTCGCGTTAGTGTCGACCGACACCACTTTCGAGCAGTGATTTCCTTCGAACAGAACCTTCGAATCTCACCTCCAAACTTCTCCTCTTCGTCCCACACAATCCCAGGAACGAATCCAAGCCTCAGGAGCTACAAAAAACTCACAAACAACCAAAAACAAACAACCACACAATATCACAGAAACATAGATCTTAACTTAGATAAGCCATGGTCATGCACTCACCTTAGCCAACAAAGAGATCTAAGCCCAAAAGACGAAGCTACCACCACAAAAACCTTCCCACCACGTTCCTAGCCTTGGATCTTCACTCTCACAGCAAGATATCTCCAAAAACACTTTCAAAACTCACAAACTCTCTCTAAAACCTCAAGAACAGTTTCTCTCCTTTTCTCTCTGTATTTTTCTCAAAAACGGCTTGAGACAAAACAACCACGACCTAGGTCGTTTTCTCCCTTAAATAACTCGGTTAGATGGTTTTCCCTAAACCAAACTGGTCCAAATCAATAATTAAATCAATCTGGCCGAACCAGAATAAGTGGTGTCGACCAACACCACCATGAGTGTCGATCGACACCCACCCCCAAAATGCTAAGTTTTGGTTCGCGGGCATTACAATTCTCCCCCACCAAAATAGATTCGTCTTCGAATCTCGAACAACACTCAACCAAAAACTCATGTGCTACTGACTCCACGGCCCGCACTCCTTTGACCGATATACGAAATGTCACCTTTAGGTGATAGAATCACGCTCCAGGCGTTATTTGCTTTCGACTTTTGGAATTTCCTTTACTCACAAACCTAAACCTTGAGTTTTTATTGGCTCTTCATCAGACCTAAGTCTGCATGCCATAATGTTGGCTCCTCATCAGGCCTAACCAGCATGCCATAATGTGTAAGGAGAAATCCAATATTCGTCTCTCGAGTCGTCACCGTACAGCGCGCCTTCGGATCGTCATGCGAAGTCAATATACCAACCACACTCCCAAGCCACAAAGTCTTAGAATATGGTGGTAGTAGGAGAACCGAAGTCCCCCAAGAGTAGCGAGCAAACAATTCTGAACACGTCTGAGTCCTATCCCTATCCAGGTTTCCTTCCCGTGGCTCCCGTAAGACCACACAATGTCCTACCAACCATATATCCCCTCACTGGGATACCTCATGACCACACAAGGATCATCTCACTGCCCTACAGGCCGCCACGAAGGCCAAGCAAATGTCCTAAACAGGACCGCCACAAAGGCGAAACAAATGTCCTAAACAGGACCGCCACCAAGGCCAAACGATGACCATATATCCCGAAGGACCGCCTCAACAGGCACTCTGGCTAAACAGCCGCCACAAAGGTCATACAATAGCTAAACAGCCCGCCATGAAGGCCACACAATGGCTAAACAGCCCGCCACGAAGGCCACACAATGGCTAAACAGCCCGCCACAAAGGCCACACAAGCACTCTTCCAGGCTCTCCCCCACCAAAAATGGACAAATTCTAACTCACATAAAACTTTTCATTTTTAACACTTACCACTTCTGGAAATTTCCACTTATAGAAACTTCTAATTCAAAAAACTTTCCTCCTAAATACTGCCTTGCGGAAATTTTGTACCCCAAACACCACCTCATCTTGTTACTGAATCGCACAACCAACTACCCCAAGCGACCGAGTAAACAAGAGAGATAGGCTGGAATACTCCATTCCCGCTCCAGCCACGGACTACAGATGGGACCAGGCTAGGCAAGCTCAAGTCGTGGCTTGCTTCTCATACCACTTTTTAAACATTGCCTTCATCCTCGCCTCAGACTCCCAAGTCTGCTCCTCAACACCATCACAATCCCAAAGGACTCTCATCAAAGGTATCTTCTTCTTCCGATGTTCCTTGATCATCCTCTCGAGAACCCTCACTGGTCTCGCTTCCAAAGTCATGTTGAGCAGAAGATCCTCAGGAATCTTAGCCAACAACTAGTCATCCTCACGGAGACACTTCCGCAACATAGACACATGAAAAACCTTATGAAATGCACGCATAACCTCAGGTAACTCCAGTCTATATGCCACTGGTCAACCTCGCTCAATCACTCTGAACGGACTCATATACCTCAGACTCAACTTAGTCTCATTCAATGACCTGTTCGGACCCCGCAACATGGCCATTTTGAGGTACACTCTATCTCCAACCTGAAACTCAAGATCTCTCCTCCTCCTATCGGCATAACTCCTCTGTCGATCCTGAGCTTCCTTCATGTTCAGCTTGAGAACCCGAATCTTCTCCGAGGTCTCCTAAACAAAATCTGCCTCATACATGCTCCTCTCCCCCACCTGAGTCCAGCATAACAGTGTACGACACGGCCTCCCATACAAAGCCTCATAAGGAGCCATGCCAATACTCGCCTGGTAACTGTTGTTATAAGCAAACTCTACCAAGCTCATGTGATCTGCCCAATGGCCACCCCAATCCAACACACACATCCTCAGCAAATCCTCCAACGTCTGGATCGTCCTCTCTGACTGTCCATCTGTCTGGGGATTATAAGATGTACTCATATGCACCTTAGTGCCCATCTCTGCCTGAAATGCCTTCCAAAACACTGAAGTGAACTTGGAATCCCTATCAGACACTATGTTCGCTGGCACCCCATGCAACCTGACTATCTCCTTCACATACTTCTTAGCCAAGACTGCTGCTCCATCAGTCTTCTTAATGGCCAGAAAATGTGCCGACTTAGTCTACCGGTCCACAATGACCGAGATAGCATCAAACATCCTGGACACTGGCAAACCAACCACGAAGTCCATAGTAATCATATCCCACTTCCACTCTGGAATGGGAAGACTCTTCAGCAAACCACAGGGTACCTGAAGAGTCTTCTTAATGGCCAGAAAATGTGCCGACTTAGTCTACCGGTCCACAATGACCGAGATAGCATCAAACATCCTGGACACTGGCAAACCAACCACGAAGTCCATAGTAATCATATCCCACTTCCACTCTGGAATGGGAAGACTCTTCAGCAAACCACCTGGCACCTGGTAACTATGTTCGCTGGCACCCCATGCAACCTGACTATCTCCTTCACATACTTCTTAGCCAAGACTGCTGCTCCANTCCATGCACCGGAATAGTGTCATTAGCCGAAACCTGATACTCTGAGTCAACATCCTTTGAGGCATTCACCAGCCCCAAATCCGACTCCTGAGCCAACCGCACTCTGCTCAAAAGATCTGCTCTATCAGCTGCAACCAAACCCAACGGCTCCTGAGAAACCGCACACAAGCTCAACGCACTGATCTCTCCTACCAGAGAATCCATATCCTGCTTCTGAGCCGAAGCCGCCCGCTTCCGATTCAAAGCATCTGCAACCAAGTTAGCCTTACCAGGATGATAGGTTATCTCCAGATCATAATCCACCACGAGCTCCATCCACCGCCTCTGCCTCAAATTCAGCTCGGACTGAGTGAATATATACTTTAGGCTCTTATGATCTGTAAACACATGTACCTTTGCACCATAAAGATAAGATCTCCAAATCTTCAGGGCAAAAACTACAGCACCAATCTCCAAGTCATTAGTAGGATAGTTGTCCTCATGCTTCCGCAACTGCCGAGAAGCATAGGCAATCACCTTCCCATGCTGCATCAACACACATCCCAAACCAACTCTGGATGCATCTGTATAAACCACATAGGGTTCTCCCTGCTCAGGCAAAGCCAACACCGGAGCAGTAGTCAACATATCCTTCAGGCTTGCAAAGCCCTCCTCACACTCCTGTCACCAAACAAAAGGAATATCTTTCCCTGTCAACTTAGTCATAGGTCGTGTTCTGCTCGCAAACCCCTGCCCAAACCTCCTGTAGTATCCTGCCAACCCAAGAAAAACTCTTGATCTCTATGGCATTATGCGGTCTAGGCCAAACCCTGATAGCCTAAATCTTCTCCGGATCTACCGAAACCCCATCTGCAGACACAATGTGACCCAAAAACCCCATCTCACGCTGCCAGAAACTACACTTGCTCAACTTAGCAAACAACTTTCGCTCCCGCAGCTTCTCTAGAACTGCCCTCAAATGCACTGCATGCTCTTCAGGAATCTTAGAATAAACCAGGATGTCGTCGATGAAAATGATGACAGACACGTCCAAAAACTCTTGAAACTCGCTGTTCATCAATCTCATAAACGCAGCTGGTGTGTTAGTCGACCCAAACGGCATCGCCATGAACTCATACCCATACCACATCCTTTTACTTGACGAACAACACCGAAGCTTCCCACGGTGAAGTGATAAGACGTAAGAATCCCTAATTTTCTTCCTCAGCTCTACTAGACTAATAATCAAGGTATGCTGACATCAACTCACCACCACCCGGATATCCACAGCTCTTGTCCATCCAAGAACCTCTAGTAACTTGCCTCTTAGGGAAACTTCCACAAGATAGCTTATTAAAGAGTTAGTTTTTCGCTTAGCACTTCTCCACAGCAAATCATCAATACAAGCGTAACAAAACAAACAAGTATCATACGTTCACACATTCTGATTCACGGCATCAAATGCTTTGCAAGCCGCCAACTCAAACCACTTGCCTTATTTCCCACAACAAGCTTACCAAAACCTTGAATCTAGCAACCTTGTCCATCTCCAATGAACGTAATCCAACATCGTCGCAACGATTAGATTATTCTGCCATGAAGGCTTCTCGTGAACTTATGTATCTCGCAAACATGCCTTTCCCGGCTCAAACCTGCTGCAATTCCTTTTTCCGGGACTCCAGCACCACCGACCTCATAATCCTGGCGCAACAGCCACACATTCATAACCGCTCGAGTCAATAAAACCCTGGCCCATTGGTCAACACATCTAAAACCCGAGATTAAACCACCGTCAATCTTTCAAGGTCTACATTCAATCGGTTTGTTTATACTCACGTCCTAGGTATTGCTTGCTCCCAACTTTCCACCCTTAGGTTGCAACCTTCGAGCCATACCGATCTCACTCTCAGACCACTGTCTTCGAGTTATACCGGCTCACTCTTGGACCATAATCCTCGAGATCTCGGTATCAGAGGAACTAATCATCCCCTCAGGAGAACATCATCCCCTCTGCCACTCTCGGAGCCCACAACCTCTCGAGCTATCAGTATTTTGGGAAAACCACCATCCCTTCAAGAGCAACAATCATTAACGACTATAAACATCTTCTGACCAAAAATACCTCCTGTGGTCCGAGTATAACTTTGCAATGTTACACCTACCCACTCAACTTCTAACATCCAACTGAATTAACCACCAAACAGCAAAATATCTGCTCCAAAAACATATGTCCACCTATCCGCCTCTCTAGGCTCAACAACTCTCGCGAAACATCTCGCACCAGTCATCTACAACTGCTCCATCCTCCTAACATAAGATGGAAAAATCCTTAACCTCCTCAGCCCTCGGCTGCACCTCGCCACATGCGGTACAACTAGAGCCTGCACTGGTGCCCTCACGGTCACCGCTCCAACAGCACGTCAACAGATCCGCCAAGCGATCATCTCGACCATGGGCTTCACCCGCTGCAACCCCACACTTGGGTTCCCAGCACCCCCGTCACGCTCACCGGCTAACCCCCTCTGGTCCCTCTTGATACGTTTGCGATCCTACGACGTACCTCCTCGTAGAACTCTGGACCACAGACTCGCTGGCCTCGGGAACTCGCTCGACCACGGCCACGACAACGCCCACGTCCACGACCAGCAACTCAAACACCTTTAATCACTGATCTTCCAAGAACAGAGGCTAACAAGCATAGAACAAATCAAAACCACACAAAGAAACATAACAATAACTCACCGTGGAATCTCATTGAAGGCTCGAAGAGGATTTTCTAGGACTCCATGCCACACACAATTTACTAACTCACATAATCAATCAAGACATGCAATCCCAAACATCACAACTCACGATCACACTTTGCCTTTACCTACACCACAAAAACAAATTGAGATGCATGACTATTTGATAAATACTCAGTGAGGCAATCCTCCCATCTACTGGGCTATACACACAAGCAACAATGAATCCAATGTTCCAAACAATCAACAAACAAAGCACACAAACCAGGAAAACGAACATCGTCTCACTGGAAGGGAGGTGTCGACCGACACTACCCCANACTCGCTGGCCTCGGGAACTCGCTCGACCACGGCCACGACAACGCCCACGTCCACGACCAGCAACTCAAACACCTTTAATCACTGATCTTCCAAGAACAGAGGCTAACAAGCATAGAACAAATCAAACCACACAAAGAAACATAACAATAACTCACCGTGGAATCTCATTGAAGGCTCGAAGAGGATGTTCTAGGACTCCATGCCACACACAATTTACTAACTAACATAATCAATCAAGACATGCAATCCCAAACATCACAACAGAAACCTAGTGAACCCAAACCTAGAACCGTAAGGGCTCTGATACCAAACTGAAACGACCTTACCCATTTTTTTTAATAGATAATAATAATATAAATAACTATGACTAGTGGTACCATACCCACTAGCCACCTAACCACAATCACAAACAACAACGGAATAACAATACCAATTAAATAACCAACTGAACCAATAATCTAATATTAATCTATAATAGAATAACCAACAACCAATCCTAACCATTTCAATGTCAAACAACAGGAAACCAAGGAACCGACAACCTATTAAGTTCTAAAGACCCAACTCTAGCAACCTTGATTCCACGATCACACTTTGCCTTTACCTGCACCACAAACACAAATTGAGATGCATGAGTATTTGATAAATACTCAGTGAGGCAATCCTCCCATCTACTAGGCTATACACACAAGCAATAAGATCTCTCATGCCACAAACAACAACAATAAAACAAACCAAAAACATGAACAAGTGACCCGACACAATCCGATTACTGTCAGAATGGTGTCGACCGATACCAGAAGGTGTCGACCGACACTGGACATCTGGTATCGACCAACACCACTTGGGTGTCGACCGACACCTGCTCGACACCCCCGAAACCCTAACGGTGTCGACCGACACTCGCTAAGTTCCCGAGCCGTCCTCGCGTTAGTGTCGACCGACACCACTGTCGAGCAGTGATTTCCTTCGAACAGAACCTCCGAATCTCGCCTCCAAACTTCTCCTCTTCGTCCCACACAATCCCAGGAACGAATCCAAGCCTCAGGAGCTACGAAAAACTCACAAACAACCAAACAACACACAATATCACAGAAACAGAGATCTTAGCTTAGATAAGCCATGGTCATGCACTCACCTTAGCCAACAAAGAGATCTAAGTCCAAAAGACGAAGCTACCACCACAAAAACCTTCCCACCACGTTCCTAGCCTTGGATCTTCACTCTCACAGCAAGATCTCTCCAAAAACACCTTCAAAACTCACAAACTCTCTCTAAAACCTCAAGAACAGATTCTCTCCTTTTCTCTTTGTATTTTTCTCAAAAACGGCTTGAGACAAAACAACCACGACCTAGGTCGTTTTCTCCCTTAAATAACTCGGTTAGATGGTTTTCCCTAAACCAAACTGGTCCAAATCAATAATTAAATCAATCTGGCCAAACCAGAATAAGTGGTGTCGACCGACACCACCATGAGTGTCGATCGACACCCACTCCCAAAACGTTAAGTTTTGGTTCGCGGGCGTTACAAAAACTGACAAAAGTATTACAGTAGAACCATTATAAATTAATAAGGTCGGGACCATGAAATTTTATTAATTTATAGAGGTTTTTATTTATCGATAAATTAATAATTATTAATTTATCGATAAATTAATAAAATATTAATTTATGAAGAAATTTTTTATCAGAAATTCAGAGTTTAGAAGAAATTGCTGCTTCTATTTTTCAAGGTGATGATGAAGTTGAAGAAGATATGACGGTACATTTAGAACCAGTAACACGTAAAGAATCAATTATCGTGTCAAGAAGTCTCTACAATTTTTGGATGCGATTTGAGATGACAACACCAGAAATTTTTGATCCAGTCAGAAAGATTAGAGATGTTCTCCAACAAGAATGCAAATTCAAGAACAAACAAACAATTATAGATTCATATTTAACTAGATTTTCTTAGATATATATATACTAGTTTATTTAATTATTAATTTATGATATTGATGAGACCATATTTTTACATGGGATTTTTAAAAAAATTATTAATTTATTATTTTATCGAATAGTGTCCAAAATTACACTAGTCCCAACTTGGGACCGGAGAAATTTATTAATTTATAGAGGTTATTAATTTACCGAGTATTAATTTATAGAGGTTCTACTGTACTTATGAAATTACGACATGTAGTAGAATTATATTTAGGATATTTTTGAATTTCCAAATTTTTTGTGGATGTTAACTGATTTTTTTACTGATTGTTTATTGTTAAATTTAAAATACTAACCAATATACATATGATCTCATATGATGCTCATATTAGTTTTTTTATATTAAAATTTTAACTCTAATACATGGAGAAGTGAATTATGGTTTTACGATGAAATAGATTGTTAAATGTGATTACTAAACTGAATGTCTAAAGATGAAATTTATTTTAGATTAAAAAACTTTCAAATATTAATATGTATTATTTTTAAAAAATTGATTCAAGAATATTATTCATATTTTTTATGTTTGATTTTATAATTTGAACACATGTATTTTTGTAATGCATATCTTAAAACATAAGATAATATGAAATATATTATAATTTATAGGAATGAATCTTCACTAATTTGATGGTAATGTCTATATATCTTTATATATGTTTTTATTTTATAACTTTCACTTATTTAAAATTGATTATGAAATGAGTTAAAATTAGTACTTATGAGATAACAACATAACAAATATATCTTAAATATGTTGATTCAGTTTTATTGCGAATTATATTTTGTTAATTTTTATTTGTATTTTCAATTCTTACTAAGATATAGACTTGATATGATTTATTAATTGTGTTTGATATAAAATATTTAGTTCTATGCATTAAGATGAAATGTATAATTAAACTTAAAATATGGTTTATTACGATGTTATAGATATTTAAATGGTACTCCATGTCCTATAAGAGTTTTTGGATAAAAACACAAACATTAATAAACAATAAATATTATGTCATTTATAAAACTTCAACCAATAAGAAAATATACGGAAAACGATATATTTCTCCAAGAGAATATTATATCAAGCCAGATAGAGATCAATCTATTACCACGTGCTATATATCTCCGAGAAAATATTTCTCAATCTATATCTCCTTTGAAACATAGTTTTCACCTAATTACCCACAAACATCAGTTTTGCTCGGTTCACTATTTACTGAACCAACTAAATAAAATAATAAAACAAATATAATCTAATCTAAACCGAATTCAATTAAATTAAACAAATTAAAAGAAAAAAAAGAACATAATGGTTTTTTTCTATTGATCAAAGATTGAGCTTTATCTAGCTTGATGTGATACTTTTTGTGGGAAAATAGATCGTTTTCCCGTAAAATAAATTGCATAGTTCAAATAGTCATAAATTGTTATATTAATAAAAATTGTACATAGAAATTTGAGAAAATATTATAAAATAATACAAAAAGCCTTCAAACTCTTATATAATAGAACTGAGAGAGTATTAAAATGAAATATGAGAAGTTCATATTCAATATTAAAATGTTACAAGATAAAATCTAAAAAACATGTCTATTACTACTTAATTATTCTCAATAATTTTTTAAAATTTGTACCCGCATTATTACGCGGACCTTATCCAGTTTAATATAAACTTTAGAGCTTAAAAGATCTAGGATATGTAAAATATTTTTAGATGTTACAAACTTGATTTTTTTTTTTTTGTTATAGATAGGTTGAATAAATCTTCAAAATTATCTTGCAAATATGGGAAGAATCTAAATTTATTTCATAGCCCATTACATTACTGGCCCAATCGTTTAACGTGAGTTTTTATTTTTCTACAAAAGATTGAGAGACCAACCAACTTTAGGGTGCTGGCACTTGCAGACAGAATGTTTGATGGATCTACTAATGGACTTATTGATAGACCCACTGATATACTTTTCGCATGATCAGTTTGAGCCAACTACTGAAAGTTGTCTTTTCACAAGGGAATTCCCTTGTGTGTATCTCATAGCCATATATGGAAAGCCTAGAGATCCCCTACACCACCTAGCTAGAATCATTCCTACTCAAGTTTTGGTGTACCTTACCTCATGTGAACTCACAGAGCCAAGACGACTTCCCTTTTTCCAAGCCGAAATAGATCAAATCACAAAGTTTTGGTGTACCTTACCTCATGTGAACTCACAGAGCGAAGACGACTTCCCTTTTGCCCATCCAGAAGCTTCTTGAATGAACTTGGCCGTCCCAAAAGAGCACCAGTATTTGCTCAAGTTGTCAAGACTCAACACATCAACACTTATCATATTTGGTCAAGATCCTTCAATCAATAGAAGAGGATCTCTCAATCCTACATTTTTCATTGAATTTGTGATTTCTTTTGCTTTATTAGCTTAGTTACCGTTACACTCAATCTATGTAAGCTCATCATTGTAGTTTGTTTTATTCACCCTTTATCGAAATTATTAAATAAAATGTTAAGTTTCTTCCAAAACTTGTTTCTTTGATATTTTTGTCATTTCAATATTATCGATGAGATTTCGTTAATCTTATGTAACTGGGGATTGATAAACTTGTAAGATTGAAATTGTTTAACTCGTATGTGGTTATAGACTCAATGACAAAACTCCATCATCACTTTTACCAGCGTCTATTGTATCATTGAAAACGTGAATTTTAAAACTGCGAAACGTAAGCTAAAGACGCCCAGACCGCAACAAATGCTTTAATTTAGTTCAATCAATCATAAAAATCAACACTTGTTTATGTGAAAACATTTTTACTTTTTAGATTGGTTTGATGAAGACACCGACCAAAATCATATGTTAAATAGTTGCCACGTCAGTTTATTTATCGAATTCAATTGATTTTGATTGAGATTACGAGGTTAACATAATTTGTAATAAAATATTATACGTTTTTTTTCCAAATTATCTTCTCCAATTTATATGCAAATATCTTAAAATATTTAATACATTTGGAAAATAATAAGTAATATATAAAGTGAGTACAAGAGTAATTGTAATTAAAGAGAAAGCGTGTACAGTAAAACCCAATGTTTTGAAACCCGAACCGGATGCTAAACCGGGAAAACTATCGGGTCACCGGTTCATTGGGTCAACCCGGTTCGACCGCGGGTCAATAATATTTAAATATATTTAATTATTTATATATATTATACATCTTATAAATATAATATTATTCTTTTATTTTTGATATATGTAACAAATTTCTATTTCTAAATTTTAATAATTGTTCACTCGTTTAATTTAATTACATAGAACTAAATCATATTTAAAATTGTTAATTCTTCTTAGTTTGTTTGTTTATATTTGACAGCATATTATTTGTATATATATATA